>NC_050519.1:21647894-21667969 GCF_002922805.2 Oryzias melastigma | reverse complement strand
TTTAGACATCAATAGGTTCATATATTCTTTATTTTCCCCAACAAAAACTGGTTGCCTTTTAGCGGTTGTTTCCCCACTAACAAGCACTAGAGGGCGCTGTAGGTTTGTGTATCAGTATTTACTGCCAACAGAAACACAGAAGAAGTTGTTTCGTTCAAAACAAACATGGCTGAGAATCTATTCATTCTCCTCATGGATGTTATGATGTTTTTCTTATTTGCATCAAGACATTATTATGATTGTTATTATTTTTCTCTCCTTGGACTAATGCAGGACAAAAAGCCATCAAACTGGGTTAAAACAGACAGAAGAGCAACTAAAAACATATAATTCAGATGCAGCTCCTGCAGGATAGAAGGTAACAATCACTGTAAGAAAAAGACGGAAAAACCCAGACATGGAGATGTGATTATAGATGTTTTTGTGGAGCTCTTTAAAATAAATTACTTAACCTCTCAACATCATCTGTATCTTCCATGTATCTTAAACGAGATACAGCAAAGCCTCCATCATGTAGCGATGAGGCTAAAAGACAGTTTCTGAACACTCAATGGGAGCGTCTAGATCAGGAGTCTGCAACCTGCAGCTCCAGATCCACATGTGGTTCTTTTATCTCTCCATGGTGGCTCCTTGGACAAACATAAAATAAGTCATGGAGACTGCTGACCAGCCATGTCGACCATCAGAGTCAGCAGCTCCTGATAATGGCTGCTTAACCAAAACTAAAGAAAACAAATAAACAAAGCCCACAAACTAAGACTACCAACCCCAAACTAAAGTAACAAAACCTAGCAGTGTAAGACTGCTGAAGACAAAAAGGGAAAAAGAACAAAAAAAAGAAAAGAAAAATAAAATAGCATTTTTTTAAAAGTAAGGATTACTTAATTAGCATTTATTGAATTTATATTACCATATTTTCCAGACTATTAGTCGCTCCAGAGTCTCAGTCACAAGAGCCAAGAAAAATGCATAATGAAGAAGAAAACAACCATATATAATTCGCTCCGGTATATAAGTCACACTTTTATGAGAAAAGTCCAACCTTTATGAACAAATTCAAAAAAACAGACGAAACGTTGGATTTGACTCCGAACGCAATTCATGGGTCAAATTCGAGTCCACTCCCTCTTTTGACGTGCGTCAAATTTAATGCTCAACGTTTGTCCAAAAATGTGTTCATAAACTAGACCAGGGGTCTGCCACCTATAATAGAGCCAAAACCTTGTAGGAGTTCCAAAGTCTTAATTTGATGTTGCTTTGCATTCATTACAATGTGTTTTTTAATAATAAATATGAATTATGCTTTTTTTTGGAATAAATAAAAACAGATGTAAAAAGAAACTAGCATTATCTCAACAATTATTTTTTATGTTTGATAGAAGCTTGCGTGATTTCCTTTCAAAATAAAAGACGCCTTGTGCCAGACCGGATCATCCCAGTGCAGCTCTGTACAGCATAAGATAATATGTGCTTTAAACTAATACAGGATCAGACTTTTTACTAAAGTTTTGCTTAGTGTTTGAAATGTTCTGGAGGAAGCAAAGAGCAAACAGGATCTCTTTGAGTCACCAGGGACTTAAAAACCTTTACATAGTTTATCTACGAGGTGCACCTAGACTTAATTAATCTAAACATTAAATGCTAATTTAGTAACCCTTATTTGAAAAAAAAATGCTATTTAAAACTTCCTGTTTGGACCCAAAAACTTTCATTTTAATAGTTATGCTCCTAACAAAGAATTTTGTCCTGTACTGGACGTAAAAATGCTATAGAACTGTTACGAAAAGGCTGTCAACTCTATAGTTACTGAATTTATAGCCAAAAAACAAAGATGATATATTTTGCTTATTTTAAGTTTAACAATAAATAGTTAAAATGAATTAAATAAATGTTGTTTTAAACAAATAGATGTTTCTAAACGTGTGTTATCAAAATGTGCTCTAGCGTTTGGTTGATCTGACAGTTAAAGGGTTGAGGAAGTAAGAAAACCACATTTTGACAAATCAAAACAATCTAAAGGGAGGATGGGGGAGGTGCGGCGTTGGGATCGATGGTCAGGTAGAGCTGAGTGTCGTCGGCGTAGAAGTGGAATAACATTTTGGATTTAAAATGATTGCCAAATGGAAGAAGGGGGCCTAGAGCAGAGCCCTGGGGAACACCACATGTTACTGTAGTTGATTAAGGATAAAAATTATTGAATTGAATGGGTATAGAGTCGTGAAAAGAAACCATGAAAGAGCTATGTTGGTGATGTTAAGGTAAGGGATTACTTGTAAATAACTATTTTTAATGTATTACAGTTTGGAAAACAAATTCCCAACAGCGTCCATACTGAGAGTATGTCAATGACTTCTAGGTACAAGTCAGTATAGGGGTTTGCATCATTTGTGTCTAAGTTCTGGGAACAAATGTTGCAATTAAAGCTGAACCAAATAATGACACAGGATATGACCATATTAGGAATGTGGCCGTGGTTCTCAAATAACCTCCATTGCTAAGAAAATCCAAAAGTTTCCTTTGTCGATTCTTCTGAAACTCAGGTCGATGTTCGGTATCCCCAGGTGACCAATAGATTAAATAGCTGCTATAGAGATAAAACCAACAGATAAATCGCCGAGTTTCTTAATCAACCATGAATGTGTTGCATGCAGCTCGGACCAGCCTGACAGAGGCAGGAGCAATGGTGTGTAGCAGCTGCTAAGGATGTGAGGCGTGGTCAAAGGTGGGCCGCTTGCAGCTTTAAATTCTTTTCTTTTTGCATCGTCATTTGTATGTGTACATATGCATAAATCTATCCTTGTGATGCAAAATTTTGCATCCAGCCTTTCTTGAAAATATTCTGACTTTGAGAAATCCCTCATCCCATAAATCTCTGATCTATACCTCCAAAAAGTGGTTTAAGTAGTCAATAAAAGACTAACTTTTGACCTTAAGAACAAAGAAGGCTTCCAAGCAAAGAGGCAGGCAGCATCTTACCAGCAGCAGCATGCACTTGCTCTCCTTGGAGGCTCCACAGCAGCCCAGGAAGCCAATGAGGACCAGCACGCCGCCTATAGCGATCAGCAAGTACCCCACGTTGAGGGCTTGATTCAGATCTGACGAACCGTTTTGGACCTTTGTGAGGAAACTAAGGATGGAGTTTTTGTCCACTTTCACCCAGATCCCAACTCCAAGGATGGCGGCACCTGCAAGCTGCCGGAGGAGAAATCAGGAAGAGAGGAGAAGCCTCATTAATACATTTGAATGTTGGTGTAAGACCAAATGAAAAGAGATCAAGTTCAGAGTGGAAAGAAGTACAGAGATTGTGTGCTTGACCTGCTAAACAAAGAGACTCTATTGATAGACTGTCAGCAGTGAAAGGAGCATCCGTGTTCGCTGGTTCAACCGGTTTTTCTGATATATTTACAGAGAAAACACCTGCCTGAAGGCACTTTATTCTCTGCATCCAGTAACTGTATTACCTCCATATCCTTAAAATCTAACTCCAATCATCTTTGGAGCTAATATAAAAGAATTCCCAGTGCTGTTTGTAGCCAAAATAAATAAAAAAACTGTCATTTTCTAGGACACAGTTACCCATAACTGAAAGCTCTCTAACTTACAGCCCCTTTACACCCCAAACTAACATTACCGGCACCACAAAAATGGTGATCAATATCAGAGTTATCCATCTGTACAGTCTTGATCCAGATTCCAGCTCAGACGAAGAAAACAAAGACATTCATGGATCTATTTGTCTGAAAGTGGATGATCAGAATGGAGCAGAGCAGAGACCCTTCTGGTGGATTATCTACATCATGAATAAAATGTTTTTCCAACAGCGTGTTTCTGTCTGTTCCAATAAAGAAGAACTTAGAAATCAAAAATTAAAGCTGACTTTTATCTTCCATCATCAAAAAATAAACCACAGCAAAAACATGTTAAAAAAACACATTTTTTTCTATTTATTATTGTCAGAATTTACTGTTTTACAGTCACATTTATTTTATAATGTTCTCTTTTTTCGATGTGTACATTTATTTGAACACATTTTGTTTTGTCATTTTCTTTTTTTAAATAATAGTTTGTTACAGGGCTCTTAAAAATGTAAAAATATTTTAAATTGATTAAAAGTATATATTTATTTTTTGAGAATCAACAATTTCACAAACTTCTTGTTTTTATTTTATTGAAATTGTTGAATGATTTGCTTAATTACTATTACTAAACCTTTATTAATACAGGGTGATCTCATTTAAAAGTGAAACATGTTGTACTATTATAACATAAGCATGAATAAAGCATAAAACATAAACATCATCCTAATAATTGTTTAAATGTTATTTATTTTAACACTTTTTTTATATTTTTGAATTTATTTTAACACTTTTTTTTATTTCTTTTTTTTTGCTTTTTGACGATGTTTAATTTTAAAAAGAAGCATCATTTTGTTGGTCATTGCCAGTTTTTTGATAAATTAAAATAAAAATGTTTAACTTTTGAAAATGTCGTCAAAAAGCGCCTGGGTCATGAAGGCGGAACGTTGATGGAAAATCCATTTGAATAATATTTTTTCCAGTCAAATGGATCCTGCTGGGTTGTGAAAAGCTCATTTCATGCGTTGACTCCAGGAAAAAAAAAGTAAGTGAAGCCGACTGATTTGCATGTTTTTGCACATGATGCGTGACGCGGCTCTCAGGAGCAGATGGAGCCGAGGGAGCACTTACGAAGATGATGCCGTTAAAGATGAACATCATGGTCTTGAGGAAACCAAAACACCCCATCTTTGTAGAAGTTTTGTCTCACCTGTAGTGAAAATGGGGAAAAAACATTTCAGTTTGACCACAAACTCGTCACGCTGAGATGGGTTTACCAGAACACTGTGAATTGCAAATCAGCCGATGTGTTTGTGCCGCCGTTTCCTTGGTAGTAGAGGAGGGGAACTGCCGCCTTTACCTTTGAGTTGATAATTCATCAAGGGAGAAAACCCCTTTCTGAGAACTCAATGAAGGAGGAAGTTGCTCTCCTCAGTTTCCCATAAACCCCCAGACTCCCCCTCTCACAATATCCTCTGTTTCTGACTCTTTTCAGCTCTTCCTCTTTTGAATAGGATCCGTGTCGGACAGTCGTCCTTTGTTTGGGCAGACAAAGCAGTGACAAAGCATAACCTGGCGGTGAGCATCCCCATCTAATCTCTACCAGACTCACCTGGATGGACCAGGAAGTGCGAGTCGTTTCTTCAAGCCCCAGTGCGCTCTGACAGTAAACCTGCATCCAGTTAATCATACAACTGGGATGCTGTCAGGAATATGTTGAGCCGTTGCCTTGACTCCCCCAAAACTCCCACTAGCATTTCACAGAGGAGAGATCTTCCGGCTTCAACTGTGAAGTCTGTGAGTCAGCTCTGTGATGTATTAACAAGACTCACATGCAAAACTGTCCAAAAAACCTGAAGAAAGTGGAGCTGGTCTCTGACAAACAAGCGTTCCACCCAAAACACAGAGGAGCAGATCTCAAAGGACTCATTCAGCCAGGCGGCTCTCAGGAGACAGACGATCATTGTCATCTGGATTTTAATGTAAGAAACCGTTTTAATCACTTTAAAAGCAAGTTTAAGACTCTTACCTGAAACAAAGATGAGAGGCTGTGGAGTTTCTGCTCTGGTCACAGAGGTTAAAAATCTCACAAAAGTGGAGGATTATTATCACAATATTGTCCGGAGGCTGCTCGGCTGTGTGGCTTTGGACCTCTGTAGGACAAGCGCTCGTAGACTTTTTCCGGCAAACTGCACTTATTTAAAGCCTGCCGCCTGGTTTAAGGAAACAGGGAGGGAGGATGAGAGGTGGGCGTGGCCAGAGCAGCACTTCACCATGGAGCTGGAGCCCAATGAAAGAGAGAGAGAGAGAAAGGGAGGGGCGGATCACCTGTTACACCTGCACGGAGCACAGAATGTTCACCTGTGTCGGGCCACGCAGGAACTCAGAGCCTAAAAACACGCCCCCGCCCCCCCCCCCCAACCCTAGTCACATGGTGATGACTGCAAAAGTGGGATGGAGAATTTTCCCTTTTTCTGCGGTTTCATCTGCAGCAGCTTGAGAAAAAGTCAAATGGATGCCAAAACAGAAAACATCCCTACCTCAAAAAAAGAAAAAAGAGCCATCTTGATCTGTGAGAAAGATGCTGAGGCAGAAAACCTAACATAAACACATGCAGAGGGGGAGGTTCTGGGGTTCTGGAGAGGCTGAGTCATGAATCCATTCAAATGAACTCAAGTGGTGTCACTCTTCTATGGTTACAAGGCCAACAGGGGGTTTAAAAAAAAACTGCTTTTATCAGAGATTTCCCCAAATATTTCTGATTTCATTTGAGAAAAAAAGGTCTTATATGTGACTTTTTAAAACCCTACAATGTTAGAGATGAGAAATCGCTCCAGTGATGAAGGTTTGCATAATCTTGAGTTTTGACCCACCAACTGTAAACACTCGTGATGAACGAGCCTTTGTTTGTTTGTAAGGTTATTTCTCACATTGGTGACGAAGATAAATACTTATACCAGAAGTGTTAGTTGAGCAAATAATAATAGACCTTTATCTTTATCTGGTTTTAGGAGAAGTGTGAATAAAGCCCAGATCAGATGGTTTCACACTCAGCTCACATTACAGGAAAAGTGGTTAGAGACAATAAAAAGGAATAAAAACACTGTAAGAAATCCATCCTTTTTTTCCCAATCTTTCAGGAAATAGTATTAAAAATGTTGACGGACTCGTGTTTCTAGAACAAGGGTGGACAAACTGCGGGTAACCCCATTAATAACAATAAAATAAAATGATCTGGAGGGCCGGGTGTAATTACCCGGGGCCTTTACTTTTAACTCATTGGCTTGTTTCTTTTACTTAACATCTGCTTTTAAACTAGTGTCTTCTCACATTTGGCTGGGTCGTCTGCTTCCTGGCCCACGGGACATGGCCCTGATGTACCCACTGCTCCTTCGTATGGGGTTTCTCCTCGGCTGGTGGGAGGCTGTGGGTTGCGGGGCTCTCGCTGCTTGGCCCAGGAACTAGACGACCAGATGACAGGAGGTTGGTGTTGACGGGGTCTTCAGGGTTCTCTCATTTGACATTTAGAAACGTGAGGGTTCCTATGTATTCATATTTTATCATTCGTTTTATTTGTCTGTTGGTGCACTTGTTCACATATGAATTAGGTGGTTGATTTTTATTTTTAACAAGAGGGTATTTTTATTGTGTTGTTTGTTTTTATGTACAGCACTTTGAAATGTATTTTTTTATATGAAAAGTGCTCTATAAATAAAATCAATTTGAATTTGAATTTACTTTTCACATGTGACCCACACCGACCTCTGCCCCACATCAGAGAAGAACACAGCTATGTTCCCCTCACAAGAAAAGGTTTGGAGACCCCTGGTTTAAAGTGTATCATTTATTTATTTTTTCTTTTATGAGGTGGGATTACCATAAAATAAACTCCAGATATCTGCTCCTGCTTCGGCCCTATTGTCAAATTTTAGAACCCGTTGTGGCCCACGAGTCGAAACGTTTTCCCACCTCTGTTCTAGAACAATCCGTCATAGTCAGGAGGATATTAAGCATGTCTGTCTTTAAAACACTAAAGCTGAACACAACTGGACAAACTGCAAGCTAATGCAAGGTGATCATTAACGTATTAACAGACTTTAGCTTTTAATAAATGCTTATAAAAACAGAAAGAAGAAACAGTCAGGATATAATAGAAACATCTTTAAAATCTACATTTATAATCTCCAAGTGTTGGTTTGACTGAATGTTTTTCTTTTCGAATCTTCCCATCTACAATGAATTTAACTTCCTTGAGGGGGAGTTTTTAGAAATTTTTCACTCAAGCTTATTAATCATCCCAGAACTAAACTTAGCTTCAACATAAGCCTTGTTTCAAAACAGCCCCCACACACCCCCACACGAAGAACATCCTTCCTTTTACTGATGCTACTCCTTTTTCTCACTGTTTGACCAGATTTTGTTTTAAGTCAAGTAAAAGCAGCTGAAGACTTTTGATATTTGTCTATAATTGCTTCAAAGTGATTAATTTCTACAAAAAAATGTGTAATTTTCAGAGCTAAGAAATCCTGTATTAAACTTTTGATTTATTTAATTTGAGACATTTTTATCAGCAGATATTTCAAAAGCAGAGAAGAACGCTTTATCACGCCTTGTGAAAATCATAATTCTGTTTGTTGTGTAGAAGGACACACAACTTAGAAATTAGTTAAGATGTTTTCAGAGCAGGAAGTTATTTCTGGTTAAAAAATTGAATTTCTGCGAGGCAGCAGTGGATGCAGTTTACTTTTTTAACTCCCAAATGTACAGGTTTTGGTTTGGGTTGTTTCACTGAAAACATGTAGGTACAAAACTGAAAGTGATCCTTCACAAAGCTGCTTTGTAAACAAGTTAACCCTTTAATACCTGACACCAGAATAACACACACTCTTTGACCATAACACCTCGACACATCCCACATTCAACATGGATCAGCTCCTTTTTTCCATCCATCTTCTTCCGCTTCATCCGGGACCGGGTCGCGGGGGCAGCAGTCTAACCAAAGATGCCCAGACTTCCCTCTCCCCGGCCACTTCCTCCAGCTCCTCTGGGGGGACCTGAAGGCGTTCCCAGGCCAGCCGAGAGACATAGTCTCTCCAGCGTGTCCTGGGTCTTCCCTGAGACCTCCGCCCAGTGGGACATGCCCGGAACACCTCACCAGGGAGGCGTCCAGGAGGCATCCGGATCAGATGCCCGAGCCACCTCAACTGGCTTCTCTGGATGTGGAGGAGAAGCGGATCTACTCCGAGCTCTCTCCGGGTGACCGAGGTTTTTCACCCTATCTCTAAGGGAGCGTCCAGCCACCCTCCGGAGGAAACTCATTTCAGCCGCTTGTAGTCGGGATCTCGTTCTTTGGGTCATGACTCAAAGCTCGTGACCATAGGTGAGTACTGGAACTGAGAGCTTTGCTTTCTGGCTCAGCTCTCCTCAATGGACCGGTTCAGCGACTGCATAACAGTGAACGCAGCTCCAATCCTCCAGTCGATCTCACGCTCAGATCTTCCCTCACTCGTGAACAAAAACCGAAAAAATATTTAAACTCCGCCATCAACTACCCGTTCAGCTCATTCTGATGTGAGAAATCAGATCAGAATGAACGTTTCACATGAACCTTCCACCCATCTCCTGTTTGACATGGAGCTGGCAGTAAGCATTTTTTTCAGCGACAGACTGTTGCACCTAAACCTTAAGCTCACACGGCTAGCATTATAGATCAGGTGCAATGTTGGAGTGGTATAGCTACAGCAGATAGCTCATATTGGCTACTGGATGGCTGCAGCTACAGCAGGGGTGTCTAACTCAATCGTACAGGGAGCCAAAATCTAAAACACACCTCAGGTCGCTGGACGAACAGGATAATCATTTATTGAACACTATAAAACTTTAAAACTGTAACTTTTTAACATAATTATGAACTAGATATATAGCATTACCTGTAGTGTGAATGCTGTAAGCTGAATTTGGCTGCTAAAGATGTTGTAGCTTATAGCTGAAGATGCTGAAGTTAAAAGCTGAAAGAGGCTGATTGTCAGCTAAAATATTACATAAATGCTTAATTAGCCTAAAAAACAAACAAAAAAAACTTAGGTTAGCCAAAACAGATAACATGTAGCTGAAAAAATAGCTAAACTCCAAAAAAACCTAAAACACTGAAAAAAAACCTAAATTAGCTGAAACAGCTAGCATGTAAATATTAGCTGGGACTAGTTGGGAGCGAGAATGTGTTGTAATATGTTACCAGCGCAAGATAACATCGGGCCGCTAATAAAATATAAAATAATCTGGAGGGCCGGATATAATCACCCAGTGGGCCGGATCCGGCCCCTGGGCCTTGACGTGAGCTACAGGCTTGGCTACTGACCTCGCAAAACTCCGAACTCACATAGGTTCACGCAATAACCCGCCATTTATTTAGGAAGTACAGTAATCCCCCTCTTATTCGCTGCAGTTCAGCTGTGACCTCTGGCGAATATCTGAACCCAACGTAAATGATTCTCATCGCCACAGAGGCCAGACCCCAGAGGTCGAACACAATCGTCTGCAGTGGGATTTCCTCTCGCACTCTTAAAGTTACGTAAAGACTGCGGCGCTCAAATCGAAGCCGTAACGCTAGCTGTAGGCGCCCCGCTGGTAAGTGACATTACAGGTCGTTTCTACCGGCTGCTGTGAGACGTTATAATCAGAACTGTTCCCACTGAACCCACTGGAAATGTGTTCATTTGTTATTACAATAGTTACTACTCATCTTACACTGTAGTCACTGTAACTACTCTACATTATTATAACTCATTTTCTCTCTTTCTTGTAAATATGTGAAATATTTGTGCTGTACATACTTATCCTGCTTTATGATTTCCATCTATAATACTGAAACACTGACATTTCCACATCATGGGAAGAATAAAGTGTTATTTTATCTCTTATCTTAACGCTCATAACCTACATCTTACATAACGGCACAAACCTGCTTTTCTCCACGACAGAATCAGCTGATTTATGTTGACTGTATGAACACTTCACTGTTGTTAAGTGTTACATATCAGCGTAGAGCTGCTTTTCTCCGCTTCAGAATCTGATGGAATTATGTTAATTGCGTAAATGGTTGAAGAGTTACGCCAGATGAAAGAATGTAAACAGTGTGTAAAGATGTTTAATGGTCAGAAATCTGGTGAAATCACCTGACATGTCCATGTCCAAAACCATGACACAGCATCACTGCCTTTCCGTTTACAAATCTAGGGAGGGAAGAGTTCTTTCTAAAGGTTTTGTTAGTGTTACAAATGTGGATCAGCATCACCCAAAACTGCTCAATTTAGAAGGACTTGATAGAAGCGACAAAAAAAAAAAAAACTGAAACAAAAACCTAAAACTGAATGTTGATGCTCTGTTGTATTTTTAGCACTGAAAATCTTTTTTTTATTTATTTATCTGTTTGTTTGAAGTTAATCAGTCACCCTTTCTCTTCCACAGCTGACTATCCACCATCCATGTCAGCTTAGTTAGACATCACTTTAGTAAACATGTTATTCTCGTATTCTTCTGGTTGAAAAGGTCACTGAAAGGACGGCGGTTGATTTGTAACCCTGTCTTTCCTGTTCTTCTTCCTGATTGCACTCAAACAAGGTTTTTTTTTTCTATTTGCGTTCACATTAAATATACAGTAGAAAAAATTGGAAAATATATTTGCGTCAAGTATTTTGCATGAATGCTGCATAAAAATTCCAATGATTTATCTATTGTTTTAATTTGGTGTTGTTGAATGAATGCTACTGGTTTCCACTGATAGGTCTGTCAAACTGAAGGAGAATTATCTCTTCTGACCAAAATATGGACTTTTTCTTGCGCTCTAGGGTCACCATTTTATCTTCATACAACCTTACCTTTTTGAATGCTATTGTAAATTATTATTATTATTTTGTCTTCTTTAAAAACGTGTCTGATAAAATAACATTTTTTCCCCAAAATTTGATATGTACTTGTCATGAATTGGTCCCGTCTACCCCTCTGGCCATCAGCCGGAGTAATAGCACTTCCTGGGTCTCCACACTACACTTCCCATCAGCCCTTGCTGTCACTCCCAAAAGCCCACAACCGTTTTCCATCTGCAATCACTGGCATCAGTATTAAGTCTACGAAGTCTTGTTCTGGCCACTCTGCCTGCATCACTGAGCGTTCTCATTCTGACCTGATCTTCTGTGTCATCTGCCCCGGATTCGCTACAGGGAGCAGTGTTTATGGAGATCTCATTTACAACGCATGGAAGACACAGAGAATGTTGAGAGATTGGATTTATGTTCTACAAAAGTATCACTAATCACGTCTCCTTGTCTGGGTTCATGAGATCATTCAGAAAAACTCTCCCAGTACGGTGAACTTCACCATCTACTGCAGGAGCTGAATCTGAAGGACAGCAGCTTCCTGCTTCCGTCTCTCTATGACCAACTTTGACGATTTGTTGGTCTGCATTACGTAGTCTGAAAACCCAAATAAACTTTGAGGACCTTTTTATTATTGCCTTGATGAAAAAATGAAAAATATCATAAAGGTTAGGAGAACAACAGATTTTCTCCATGGTGGATTTGGACTCTGCCTTCTGGTTGTGTTACTGAACAAGTTATGTTCCCAAAGCTGAGTCCCTGATTGGCTGACACGATGAGTCGTCCTCGCCAAAGTTCCAATTTTTTGTACTTACCACCGCAAATTATGTCTCAGGACCTCAGATCAGGTCAGTACAATGACAACATGGAAACTGGATGATACTGCCATGTAAATTGTGTTTGGTGTTAATGTAGCTAATGCCTCAAAATGTAGTAGTCCTTGATTACAAGTTTTTGTCTGGGTCTGTGAAATGACATCACAGCACCAGATATAGATTTGGAAAAAGCAGGACATCCACTTGTCATCTTATAGCATAAATCAGAGATCTCAGGACATGAAGCACGTCCAGTCTGTCAGGAGTAATAGTACCGGCAAAACAAAAAATCTACTTCCATTGACTCACTACATCTCTCAGCTGCTTCAGCACACAGTCCCCGGATGCCGCTCACCTAAATCATATTGACAATGTCTTAAGCAGCGCACAGAGCCTCACTCAGTGCGAAGTATTGTTAATGCCAAATTTGATTGCATTACTGAGCATTATCATTTTGACCTGACATTGTTTTCCTGTTTTTTTCTGCTCCGACTCCGTTCGTCTGCCGCCTGCCCCGACCCACACCTGAACTGCGTTATCCGAAATCTGATCCTTGAGATGTCAGGGATGGATGGCCAACCCTGCCTGAACTCTACTGGCTTATAGCTGCGTCTGACTCCTGCTCCGTATGGAGGCTCTAGGGCAGGATTAGGCAACTCACGTCCTCGAGGGCCACTGTGTCTGCATGATTTCCAGATATTCAAGCCCTACTTATGACTGATTACCAGGTTCAGGTATGTCCAGCCAATTAAAACATGACAGAGCAGGGTATGTTGGAAAACATGCAGGAATGCAGCCCTTGAGGCTAAAGTTGTGTTTAAATATCAGTTTATAATGTTATAAAATGTGTTGACAGAAAATAGAAAGCTAATTCAGTAATTTTTTTTTGGCTTTGATGTGTTTACCTGGAATCAGTTTGAATACCTGTAGTATGACTAGCTACCACACATCTGTCCACTTTATTTGGGCAGAAAACTCTTCAGAATCTGAAAACTCCTCACACTGAATCTGAATTGCTTCCCCTCTAGAGTTTGACCCGTGTCTTAAAGCAGGGGTGTCAAACTCAATCGCACAAGGGGCCAAAATCCAAAACGCACCTTAGGTCAAACAGGATAAACATTTATGGGACACACTAAAACATAGTTTTTAAAACTTTAAAAAATTAACTTTTTAACATAATTATGAACTAGATGTATAGCATTACCTGCAATGATGCTAGTGTGAATGCTGTAAGCTGAATTTGGCCACTGAAGATGCTGAAAATGATAGCTGAAAACGCTGAAGCTGAGAGCAAACTAACATATAAGCTAAATACAAAAAAAACAAACAAAAAAAAAAACAAACATAGGTTAGCCAAAACAGCATGCATGTAGCTGAAAAAATAGTTCAACTTCAAAATAGCAACACACAAAAAGCCTGAATTAGCCTAAACAGCTGGCTTTTAAATATTAGCCTAACTCCAAAACACCCTAAAAACTTATTTAAAAAAAAAGCCTTAATTAGCCAAAACAGCAAGGATGTGGCTGAAATATTAGCTAAATGCCAAATTAGCCTAAAAAAACAGAAAAGAAAAAAAAACTTTGGTTAGCCAAAACAGCTAGCATGTAGATGAAAAAACAGCTAAATTTCAAAATAGCCTAAAAATTTGAAGACAAAAAAAAACAAACAAACCCTAAATTAGCCAAAACAGCTAGCATGTGGCTAAAAAATATCTTAACTTCAAAATAGCCTTAAAACTGAAAGAAAGCATAAATTAGCAGCTTATGTGTAAATATTAGCGTAGCTCCAAAACATGTAGGGATAGGGAGCAGCAGTACGGATAGAGAACCGATTCCGATTCACCCTTGGAGCTCCTCTTGGGTCTACGACCTGCTCAGCTTCCAGCTTCAATCAACAAAGAAGTCAAAGAGACGATGATTTTCTTTAGCCTCTGGATGTGTTTACTGGGAAGGAAAAGCTTAACAGGTTGTCATTTTTTAGCTAACAGCCCACATGACATCACATCCTAACTTCTCCATAGTGACGAAAGTCAAACCCTGCATCAATTTGAATGATATAGAGATCCTTTAAAGTACAAAATATAAAGACAGACAACCAAACTCAGAATTGTGAATTTCTTTTTTAATAATTCTAGAGATATCACTTTTATCTCCAAGTGGGCCAAAGTACATTTGAATAGCAACATTGAAATATTTTATAAGTACAAAATTATTTTAAATAATATTTTATTTTCATTATTTGTTTAAAATAAGCTCACTTAGTTTGCTGAAACTAGGGTTTAAAAACAGTAAAACAAAAAGATCTTTGGTGGTGTTGATGCAAAAGTTATGCAAAAGATTTATCTAAAACAGGAAAAGTATTGAGTTTCATCTTTTTTTAACTGTTTCCTGTAAACATTTCTGCTCGGATTGACATCAATTTGAATTGGGTCAAACTACAGTTTGTAAACTTGTCAGCAGGTAAATCAGCAACTTAAAGCCTTTTAATTTGTTTCACAGAAACTACTTTTGAGCACAAAGTCCATCAAGGAAAGAATGCTATATTAAATGCAGCGTCGCGGTAGATTTGAATGTCTTTTGTTGACTTCCAGTTGTATCACAGATGCACATGAAAGTGTTTATTTTTATGCCCACATGATAGTGTCAATAATAATGTTAATTTTAAAAAATGACATATGAGAATGCAAGAAGTCAGTAACTTTTGGGAAATTCGGGTTCTCCCCTGTGCTTGAAAACAGAGAAAGTGCAACAGATGACAAAATAAAAGCATGGAAGGAAGTGCAGATGTTTAACAGAAATGATCAAAGTTCAAATCCAATTTACTCTTTTGTTCTGTTTAAAAGCTTCATTCATTTTCTCCCTGATATATTCATTTTTAAACTAAGCGCAGTTTGTAATGAGTGATCTGTTCTGGTGGAGGATTAAAGAACAAAATGGCCACTTTTCAAGTCAGAACAGACTTTAACCCTTTAACACCTGGGGCGTCACCGGTGACGCTTAATATCTAACATACTGTTACTTTTCAACCGTTACAATCGACGTAATTCCAGTAGATTCTTAAGAAGAAAAGCAGTTACAGCAAAACAGGTGACATGAATACTGGAGCTCTGGTGTTAATGCAGGGGTGTCAAACTCAATCATATAAGGGGCCAAAATCCAAACACATCTTAGGTCACGGCTGAACAGGATAAACATTTGTTGAACACTCTGAAACTACATTTTTTAAAATTTAAAACCTTAACTATTTAACAGAATTATGAACTAGATGTATAGCATTACCTGCATTATGTGACTGCTGTAAGCTGAATTTGGCCACTGAAGATGCTAATGCTGATAGCTGAAGATGCTAGCAGCTAAAATATTAGCTAAATGTCAAATTAGCCTAAAAAAAAAAAAAAAACAAAAAAAACAATGTAGGTTAGCTGAAACAGCTAGTATGTAACTGAAAAAATAGCTAAACTTCAAAATATCATAAAAACTGAAAACAGCCTAAATTAGCAAAAGAAGTTAGCATCTAGCATCTAGCCTAAAAATCTAAGTAAATACCAAAAAATTCAAAAAAGCTAGCATAATGCTAATTTTTTAAACTTTAAATAACTATTTAATATAATTATGAATAGTAAAAATGCAGAAATATTATTCCAGAATAAATCAACTTAAACCTTAAATAACTTTCAATATTTTACTCTCCATAAAAATATATTTTGTCAAAATTATACAAGTTAGAAATAAGCGCAAGATAATAACAATAAAATAAAATGATGTGGAGGGCCGGATCCGGCCCTCGGGCCTTGAGTTTCACACGTGTGTTTAAGGTTAACTGAAATTTAAATCATTTGAACTGAAATTCCCTTTTCTCAGCTTCAGAATCCACTGGAATTGCATTAATTGGGAAGTTTGAAGAACGTGTGTTATTTTCTGTTGCTGATCATTTTCCAGTGTTATGGAGTTAAAAAGCGATTATATTAGCTTTCCTATTGTGAAGAGAAGGACACATTTCAGAAGAAAAAAGACAATTCTGACTGGATGGAGCTGGGATGGACCAGTCCAGTCCAGTCAGAGAGGTTTGGGATTTTGTTGATATGACAGAAAGCAATGGTGTGAGTTTGTAAACTGACTCTCCTGCTTCAGTGTTGGTGTTGACCGCAGCAGAGCAATGAGGTCTGTTAACAGCTGAGCAGATGTTTTCTGCTCTGAGTGTTTCTGCCTCTTTTCCTTTCTGTGACGCCTCAACAAAGGGAAGCTCGGACGCGGCCTCGGTCTCGGCAGGTGCTGATGGAAACGGTGGATCCGACTGCTTCAGGTCTCCTGCCGCTCCGGATGGCTCTTCAGCTTGTGGAACTTGACGCTGTCCAGCTTCTCAAACCTCTTGTTGCAGAACTCGCAGGTGAAGTTGTAGTGCGCCTCCGGCGTGTGTTTCTTCATGTGCCAGTTCAGCGAGGCGCGCTGGCGGCACTGATACCCGCAGATCTCACACCTGTCGGAGGGAAACGGGAAGAGGACGCATGCAGAGACTGTCAGGGAACACGCACAGCAGCGACGTGCCGGACGGGACTCACTGCAGCGGCGTTTCTCCTGTGTGGGTGCGCCGGTGAACTTCCAGGTGATTCTTCCGCTTGAAGGACTTCCCGCACGTCTCACAGATGAAATCTCGGACTCCTGCAGGAACACATTAGCAGAGAAATGTGACGATAAATACACTGGGACTTCAGACATGATGCCTGCTCCAGCTGAACGTCATGTCTCCGTTTTTTTAAACTCCCTGAAGACGACTGCGGTCCAACGTTTTGGTTTAGTTTGATCGTTTCTCAAATACTCCATTGGTGAAGGTTCAACATTTGGGTTGTGGAACTTTCCTAAAGTAAATATTTTGTGTTGAAAAAGCTGCAAATTTGATTTATACAAAAAAACTAAATGTTGCTCCTAATTTTTTTTATATTTAAAAAAGTTTATTTGAACTAAACTGTCTTTTACATAAAACTATTTGGAATACAATATTCACTTACTCTTGTTTCTGACTTTTTTTTAACCTATTTTTGACATTATTATTGAAATTATATTTAAATAAAATCTGATCTAAATTTCAGATTTCTTCCACATCTGTTGATTTTTTTTTTGTTTTAAAGGAAAACTTTCGTTTTTTTCTGTAAAAACTGGTACAGCAGCTTTTGCTGTTAAATTCAGTTTTTTTAATAACAATCTGCTTTTTTGTTTATTTATTTTTTAGATAATTTTGCATTTTTTTTATCAGGATTTTAAAACAGTTTCAGCCCATTCAATTTACTTCTAGAGTGCAGAAATCTACTTCAGGTGTGGATTTTCAAACTTTTATTTCTATTGCAGAAGATGCTCCTTGTTGTTGTAACATCTAAAGCACACGTCTCAAAGTCGAGGCCCGGGGCCGTGACCTATTTCTAACTTGTTTAATTTTAACAAAATATATTTGTATGGAGAGTAAAATATTTAAAGCTGTTTAAGGTTTCATTTGATTTATTCTGGAATAATTTTCCTGCCTTTTTCGTAGTAATTTTAAAAAAGTGACATTTTCAAAATGTGGTTTTAGAGAGTTCAATAAATGTTCATCCTGTTCAGCCCACGACCTACGGTGTGTTTTGGATTTTGGCTCCTTGTGCGATTGAGTTTACTCCTGATCTAAACAGTATCCTCTTTCTTATTCATACATATTTATATTATTATTTAGTGAATTTTCAGATTTATTTATGTTAAAATATTTTACTTTAAAAGCTAATTTAGTTGATAGGTTTGCTGTGAATGTTTTTTATTTATTGAAGTTTTGTCATTGTTACTCTGCATTCTTTGATATTTTTATGCAGATTTTTTATTCTTTTACTTGATTATATTTAGTGTTTTATTTTTCTTCTGGATTTTGGTACTTTTTTTTCCCTCTTTTGCTGCTTGCTATGACTTTGGGATGATTACTAACATCTGTTATTTCATCATTTTTCCTACAAGCCTGTTAGCATTGAGCTAAAATGCCTTCACACAGCTGAATGTGTACAGCGAGGTGTTTATATGCACAGTGACTGTGATGTTAATGGACTATTTTATCTTTGAAGTCCCACTTCGATCATCATCTGATCTATTTTTAATGAGATCTCAGTGGTCTTTTCATTAGGATTAGAACTAGTACTGTGAAAGTTAATCGTAAAGAATTAACGTGTTAATATCTATCAACAGGTGTCCTGCTTTTCAGCAGTGAGATCAGCATACTAAAGCTCGTCAAAAAAACAAACTTTTTTTATACTGTGTTTATACTCTGGTTTTGATTTTATTAAATTAGAGAGAGAAAATAGTTTTTTTTGTCATTTTTGGACAAAAGCGATCTTTTATTTGAATAAATAAGTGGGAGATGAACGTCAATCAGACCACTGTAATGCACAGCAGCGTGCCCGCTTCGGTGGGCGGAGCTAAACGGAACTGTCTTCTATCAGAAATCCAACAACAAGGAAATCGATCATTATTTTATTTTGGGATGGGGACCAACATGAATTTTCTACAACAACAAGCACCGGCGTTGTCTAAAAATTGCAGAAACTCCAATGTTCTCCACGAAAGTCCCGCCCACCGCCGTTACGAGAGTTTAGAGTGGACAGACACGCCCCCACCTGAGTAGATTCCAGCCGAGCAGAACACCTGAGATCCAGTTGGATCAAACTTCTCCCACAAGCCTTTTTATTATTTTTTACAAACACAATAAGGAAAATTTATGAGACAGAAAAGCTGCAAAAAATTATTTGCAGATAAGTGGTCGGCAAATGCTGTATCTAAAAAAGAAAAATTATTGCGATTAATTTTGTTCCAGGTTTACAGTTAATGAAGTAAATTTTTTACATCTTTTCTCGGCCCTGAATATAACGTTGAACCCCGTCCCTCCTGCCACTTCTCATTGCTTACAATCTCTCCTGCTAGCTTACAGCCTCTCACACCCCAACCTGACATTAGTGGTGCAACAAGAATGGTCACCAGCATCAGAGTTATCCAATCATGCAGTTTAGATCCAGATTCCAGAAGAGGAAAACAAAGACGTTCATGGATCAATCTGTCTACAAGTGAATTTTCAGCAGCATTTCTTTTTCAACTTCTCCTGATTCACGATTTGAACTAGATATATAGCATTACTAGCTATAATGGTCGTGTGAATGGTGTAAGCTGAATGGTAGATGCTAGAGCTGATAGCTTTTAACATGTTAACTAAATGCCAATTTAGCCAAAAAACTGGAAAAATGTCTAATTTTGACAAAAAAAAGACCTGCTAGAATCATACTGTCATATTAGCTAAACTCCAAATGTTGGGACCACTGCTTTACAGCAGGCTGTCACGTCAAGAGTTCTTAAAAACTAGTTTATTGTACTATTATGAGATCATCTCATTAAAAAATAACTTAAATACATGAACAAAATCTAACCAACAAATCAATTATTGATGCTCAATAGGAAACAAATCAGAATTATTTGAAGCTTCATGCAAAAGCTTCAAGTAAAACATTTTAACACAAAAACATTTTTTACAAAACTCCTGACTATGACTGATCGCTCCTCCCCCTGCACGCGCAACTCTCCTTTTTTTATGGAAGTATTTGTATGAATCGTTTACAGCGTCTCTGAAATGAGCATCTGAATGGATGAGCTTGTTTGAGCATTTTTCTCTGAGCGTTTAAAAGATTAGATCCGATGGTGAAGGTCACATCTGTGTGCAAACAGGTACGGTGTGTGGGAATCACCTGTTCTTCAGTCTGTTCTTTTCCATTTGGAGAGACTGGTTCCACATGCTACTTTTCTTTTCTAGCTTTT
>NC_050519.1:21642296-21647810 GCF_002922805.2 Oryzias melastigma | reverse complement strand
ATTATTAGTTCTTCCACAGCCCAGTGGAAAGGGGTCCACAGACCGGCACCGGTCCACAGCCCGGTGGTTGGGGACCACTACTGTAAAGCACTCACACAATCAAAAAATACTCAGAAATGTAATTTTGAGCTTCATTTTCTTTACATATTTCCTCATATCATTATACTAAACACCATTTTCATCACTGTGTCTTTAAAGCATTATTAAAATTGCACTTTTTCTTTGACTATTTCCTAACGTTTTTAATTTTCCTCTGATTTCCATGTGACCAGATCAGAGCAGTAATTAGATCTACGCCTCATTTAAAGGAGCTGTTCCAACACGATATGCAAAAAGAGCCAGCAGTCGCAGGAAAAGCACTGGACAGTGTTTACATGGGATCTTTTCAAGCTGCTGCACATGTTAATGCAACACCATCGAAGCAGCGTTCACGAGCACCAGCATTTTGAAGCTCCACTCTGATTACAAGTTGTACTCAGTTGCTGTGTTTCCATTACACATATGCGCAAGTATTTATCGAAATTCTAGGAATTAAAAAAAAAAATGTTTTTCAATGACACGTTTCCACTAAATCATAATTATGCGAATAAACACAAACCAACTCACCCGATAAGTATCTTCTTTTTTTTTTATTTGATTCACTAAAAGGGAGCATTCAAGATCCATTCAAGTTAGTCATGGCAGTCGCGCTCATCCTCAAAGGAGACTTCTGCGTTTAATTCAAGCTGCAAAAGTGCAGCTGCAGAAGAAGCAAAGATGAAACTTTGGTTGGTGATTTTACGGAGGAGCTGTATCATTCTGTTTGATACGCAACTTATAAGAGCGGTGAAGCGGTGGGATCTCTTGTGGCGCTCGCTGTGCAGCGATCCAGACAGACACTTCATACCAAAAACCGTACTTAATTCAAAGCCTTTCCACTGCAAATTTTGCAAAAAATATTCATTTTGAAACACCCCGAAACCACCTCCTCTAAGTGCTAAAACTTTTTTTTGGTAAATGCAAGTTTTTTCGAAGTTGTGGTGTTTCCGTTAAGAACATTTATTATCGAAAAAAACAATCTGCAAAATTTCAGAGTTAATGGAAACGCAGCAACAGTACATCTTTATTCAGATCGTTGAGAATCAGGAAAAAATTATGTTTGAAAAAGATGAATAAAATATGCTGGGTCTACCACAAACTCTCAGCAACGGGGAAGGGAAGAGGGGGCGGGCTTTCTCTGTACCAACAGTCTCACCCACAACTCAGAGGTGAATTTCTAATGAACTCCTGCAGAAACTATGTCCTAGAAAACGACACAGGCTGATTTAGGCTAAAAACAGCATAGTTAGAATTAGATTTAAAACAGATCAGAAGATGATGGAGCGAGAGGAATACCAAACTCAAGATGCTGATAAACATCAGTTTGGCTTTTTTGATTTGACAGACTTGATGAAACTCCTTCTTTTGCTTCTTTTACTGGTCTAGTTGTGAACATTGCTGGGGGGTTCTGCTGAGCCCACCTGAGTGGATGATCATGTGCCGGTGCAGGTGGTTGGACAGGTAGAACTTCTTCCCACAGCCGGGGTGCGGGCAGATCTTGGTCCTGCCTTTCCTGTGAACTAGATTCACGTGATTCTGCGAGGAAACGGTTCTGTTAAATCCCCCTCAAGAGGAGCAGAAGAGGGAAAAGATCAGTGAGACGGGGTCACCTGGAAGCTGCTGACGGCCACGTACACCTGACTGCACCCCTCGTAGGGGCAGTGGAACATCTTCAGCATCCCGTCAGGCTCCACGACCGGGCCGCGGCGGCTTCTTTTGGATCTGCAACTGAGAGACTCACATGTCAACCTCCCATTCGTCTGAGAGGAGGAGACTCTGGCCCACAAACCTGCTCATGCACTTCTGCAGATCTCTGTCCCTACTCAGCTCTGAAGGACTCCCAGCTGGAGGCAGCAGCCGTTTGTCTCCTGAAACCATGAAACATTTCTGAAAACAAGAACTAACCAGGAGAACCAAAAATAAAAACATTTTCAAAACTTGGTAAAACATTGTTGCACATGAGATGAAAGTATTAGCCGTCAAGAAAAAAAATGAGAACATTGGAATCAGTGAAAATGTCCAACACGATTTTAAAAAAATGATTTTTTTATTTAAAGGGCCAATGCCATGCAAAATCAACTTTTTTTTAGCTTTTTGGTGCATTATAGTGTTCATTCCTTGTGATAAACAACCCTAAAGTGGCATTTTGATCCATTGGCACATCTCTGAGCACCAGCTCCACAAAACGTGTAGGTCCTCACGTTGTGACATCACAAACACCTCCCTTCCAGGAGGAGTCTGTGCTGCCAGCTCCGCCCCCAGGCCAACACAAACACACACTTTCTCCATAGTGATCGACAAAACATTTTCATTTAAAATGGAACAATATTTACATCCATCTTTGCAAACGTTCAGATGTTTGTTTTTGTGGGCGAAACAGAGACGTGCCATCAAGGCCGGCTCTAGGATGATGTCATGAAATGGGCGGAACCCACAAGGAGCAAAAGGCGGAGCCTCAGAGATCAAGCAGTCATACTTGTGGGTGGAAAAGGGAGATTGTGAAAATAACCTTTTAAAAAGTTTACTTTAATGTCCCAAAGGTAAAATGTTATATATGGATAATAGGACTGCCACAATTAGTCGACTAATCGACGACTAATTGACGATTAAACAGACTAATTTAATAGTCGATTAGTCGTTACTTTTTATTATATGGAGTCAGAGTGTAATAAAGTAGAATGTTATAATGACATTCTGCTAGATTTATGGACTATTTTGGCATTTATTATAGATTTTTAGGCTATTTTGGAGGTTAGCTAATATTTCTGCTGCATGCCAGCTGTTTTGGCAAAAAAAAAACAAAAAAAAACAAACACTTTTTTAGGCTAATTTTGCATTTCGCTAATATTTTACTGGCTATCAGTTTCAGCATTTTCTGGTATTAGCTTCAGCATTTTCAGCTATCAATTTCATCATTTTCAGCTATCAGCACTAGCACCTTCAGCAGCCAAAACTGCTTACAGCATTCACACTAGCATTATCACAGGTAATGCTATATATCTAGTTTTTAGTTAATTTTAAAGCTGATAATGGTTAAGATGTGTGCTCTACAGCCAGTTTGCGCATGACCTGATTTGTCGACTAATTGGAAAAAGTAATCAGTGATTAGTCGACTATTGTGGCAGCACTAGTGGATATAAATATGTATATAAGGATTTAGTTTATTCTGAAAGCCTGAGAATAACAGGATACAGGCCCTTTAAGGACCCACTGAAAATCAAGTTTTTTTGTGTTTTCAAACATGTTCTTGTGAGATTTTTCTGATGATGGAGGACATAACGCTTTTAAAATACATCCAAAGATGATCACAGTGGGACATACAGAAACTAACTCCAAAAAAAGAGTTTGTGGTCTGGAAATAATTACAGAGAGAAGTCTATATTTTTGATCATAAACACAGCTCACCTTCCTCAGAGTCTTCCTCCTCCGCACCTCGGGTTTTTAGCTCAGGTGTGCACACCTGGTTGTAGGAGACATTTCCGATGACCGTGCAGGTGACTTCCTCCATGTTTTCGCTGCTCACGTTCAGCTGGATCCCCTCTGAAGCCAGAGCCTCATAGCTGGGGCCGGTGATGATAATCAGCTGCAGAAAAGGGAGTTCAATAAAATCATCTAACCTTTGACCTCTGTGTCCTTCATCTTCGTCAGCCGTTCGTGTACCTGGGAGGTCTCAGAAGCCGTCCTCTGGTCAGGAATCTCACAGCTGCTCACCACAGCCTGCAGAGTGTGACGCTCCAACAGCTCCGTCTGCTCTGGGACGTCCAGCTGCGCATCCAGAGGGGCGGAGTCAGTAAGGCTCTGCGCCAGCTCCGAGTTTCCTTTAAGCTCGTCGATTAGGGAGGCCGGAACACCGACGTAATCACATCCAACACTTCCGATTTCCTGTTCATCAACTTTTAGCTCCTCTGCGCTCCGCCTCCGATCCTTCGCCTCCTCCGAGAGGATGGAGGCCGACGCCTCCATGTCCCACACGGGCTGCTCTGTCGTGGCGGGGTCCCTGAACGAGGCCTCTGGGCTGGGCGGCTTCTCAGCCTCTTCCGTCAGCGTCACAGCTGACTCCTCACAAACATTTGTCTCTGCAAATGAAGAAGATTCACAAAACAATTTTAAATGTACTTTTAAAAAAGGGATAAAACAAAAAAAATGTGAAAACAAAAAAAAAAACTCGGCACCTCCAAGTTCCTCGTCAGATTTCCTCTTTTCCTCCAAGTCTTCCTCCAGCATCTCCTCTGCAGAACATTCTCCATCACTGCCACCCTCCTCTCCGGAGTCGCTGGCCTCCCTCGGTGGCGAGGAGAGGTACTGCACAAACGAGTGGTCAGAGTCACACTGCCAGACAGCTGTGGCAGAGCGGCTGGGCTGGACCTCCAGGGCTGTGAGCTGCGGCTCGTGAGGGCACGACTGCGAGTGCTCCTGGTACCACCGCACCAGACTGCTGAGCCTCGACACGGACGGCTTCCTGCCTGGGAGACAGAAATCAGAGATACCGGTTTCCTTCACTCTTCAGGGACATTACAAAAGAACTTTACAGTCAAATCGGTTTGAGCTGTTTGGTGTTGAAGAGTTTTTAGATTGTAAACAAAAAGGGTTCAGTGACGATTAGGGCTGCCACGATTAGTCAACTAATCAACTATTAAAATAGTCAAAGACTAATTTAATGGTCGATAAGTCGTTACTTTATATATGGAGTCTGAGTGTTGAAAAGTTGAAAACTATACTGGCGTTCTATTAGCTTTTTGGACTATTTTGACATGAATTAAGGTTTTTAGGTTGGTTTGGAGTTTAGCTAATATTTTAGCTACATGCTAACTATTTTGGCTAATTCAGGATTTTTTGTTTTTTAGGCTAATTTCGGGTTTAGTTAATATTTCAGCCACATGCTAGCTATTTTGGCTAATTTAGACCTTTTATAATATTTTGGAGTTTAGCTAATATTTCAGCTAAATGCTAGCTATTTTGTCTAATTTAGGCCTTTTATGCTATTTTGGAGTTTAGCTAATATTTCAGCTAAATGCTAGCTATTTTGTCTAATTTAGGCTTTTTTCGATGTTAGCTAATATTTCATCTACATGCTAGCCGTTATGGCTCATTTAGGCTTTTTTGGAGGATAGCTAAGATTTCAGCTACATGCTAACTATTTTGGCTAATTTGGGATTTTTTGTTTTTTAGGCTAATTTCGCGTTTAGCTAATATTTAGCATTTTAGCATTTAACTATCGCTTTAGCTGGCTGGCTGCCTCAGCTGCAGAGATTTCAACTATCAATTTCAGCATCTTCAGTGGCCAAATTCAGCTTACAGCATTGACACTATCATTATTGCAGGTAATGCTATATATCTAGTTCATAACTCAGTAAAAAACTTACAGTTTCAAAGTTCTAAAAATGTAGTTGTAATCACAAAAAATAATTGGTGATTAGTCACTATTATAATAACCGT
>NC_050519.1:21627866-21641999 GCF_002922805.2 Oryzias melastigma | reverse complement strand
ATTTTAGCATTTAACTATCGCTTTAGCTGGCTGGCTGCCTCAGCTGCAGAGATTTCAACTATCAATTTCAGCATCTTCAGTGGCCAAATTCAGCTTACAGCATTGACACTATCATTATTGCAGGTAATGTTATATATCTAGTTCATAACTCAGTAAAAAACTTACAGTTTCAAAGTTCTAAAAATGTAGTTGTAATCACAAAAAATAATTGGTGATTAGTCACTATTATAATAACCGTTTGTGGCAGCACTAGTGATGACTAGGGGTCTGCAACCTGTAACCCCTCCATTGTGGCTCTTTGGTTAAAATAAAATGTTTTTAAAAATGTAAAAAGTAGCTCTAAAGGAAAAAGTAAGTAGGCAGTAAAGTTAAAAAAAACAACTTGTTATTCAACTCATCAAAAACTGTTGTAGGACAGTATGAATCATTCAACAACAGTAGCTGTAATTCTCCATCAATCCTTTGTAGTTTATCAACGTCATACTGACTCATTTTAAGTTTCTTTAATCACAGAAAATCAGTTAATTGTCAGTAAGCCCAACCAGAATTAAAGTTATTTTACATGATAATATAGTGGATTATAGAGCAGATTTTCTATTTTTGAACAAATTCAAGCATTTAAAGTGTGTCTCGTGGTTTTGATATATGGTAGAGGTCACTTTATTAGCTCTGATTTAGTTTTTGTTGGTTATGTTTATGAATTTGTGGCTAAAATGCACCAGAAACGGAAAAATAAACAGTTTTTTTTTTTTTTTAAATCATTGGTGACTTTACACTTTCGACTCCATTTGCTGCATCGACACAATCCTTTGGTATTTTATTTTGAAAGTAAGTCATGCAGAGCTCTGTCAAAAGTTTTAAAATATTTCATATTTTTTAAACGCTATTTTCTCTACATGTTTATGATTTATTTATTTATTTTTAACATAACTAGATTTGAACTTTTTCTTATTTGACAGGCTCTGGCACCGCCGCGACCGCGGAAGGGACGAAGCGGTCAGGAAAATGAATGAATGAATCTTATTTGGCCAAACATTTCCGGCAGCACCCACCTTTCTTCCCTCTTCCTGTAACTTCTCCTTCACTCTTCTTCCTGTAATGCAGAGAACACAGTCTGCAATTAGTCAAATCATTTTCTTACACAAAAATAACAAACAGAAATCACTGTTAAAACAGACGAACTTTATTCAAAGGATCAAACAACATTTTTTTTTATCTTTCAGCTGTTCCACCGGTTAGAATAGTTCAGCAGCAACATTTTCACTGTCGTCGTAAAGCACAAAATGCCATTAAAAACAGAAAATATGTATTGCATTAGACACTATCAGAAATATTACACAGGAAAACCTTGTACAAACAGACAGAAGTTACATTCAGCTATTAGATGGGATATTATTTGAGGTATGGGAACATTATACTGGTATAATATAACTTTAAATATTGTAAATAAAAGAGGGATATGCAGAACTCTACTGCCTCTGTTAACATGTGATATTATTCAGGTTCTATTAAAGCTTTCTAGACTCCAGAAATCTTTAATTACTTTTTATAAATATATAGAATCAATTAAATCATATTTGACTTTATTCTTGCTTTATTTATATATTATATAAGCTAATATTTTAGCTACACGCTAGCAATTTTAGCTAATTTAGGGTTTTTTTGGTTTGTTTTTTTACTGCCATCTTAAAGTTCAGCTAATATTTCAGCTACATGACAGCTGTTGTGGCTAATCTACGTTTTTTTAATGCTACTTTTTATCAAGATAAATAAATAAATACATTGAAAAAAAGGAAATTCACTTTTGAGTTGTGACATGGAGCAGTCCCGCCCCCCTTCCCATCACCTATCTGTTTATACTCTCCTCCTAGCTTCTAGTCCCTTTTATTGACAACAAAAATTGTGATTAATATTGGAGCTATTCAGGAAAACAAAGACATACATAGATGAATGTTTCTGGAATTGGATGAGTCAGAATGGAGCAGAACAAGGAGCTTGTGGCCCACCCAGCATATTTTCTACATCACAAATACAATGTTTTACCAACAGAATTTCCTCATCTGCTCTGATTCACATCAATATGAATAAAGAAATAGTCAAAAGTGCAATTTTAAGGTTAATTTTCTTCATAAATGTCCCCCACTCACAGAAAAATGTCTCAAAAACGTTGAAAACACTATTTTCATTGGAGGGGGTTTTTAAGAAATCCAAATTGAGAAGAGAAAACCTGTTATTTAAAGTTTATAACTGCTTTATGACAGTTATGTTTTCATTTCTCTGCTTCCATGTATAAATAACAAAAACAGTCAAAGCTTCCCTCTACAGATGTGACCAAACGGCGGTTGTACCTGCAGTGTTCCTGCTGGTACTGGTCTCCGTAGGTGGAGTTCAGCAGGATCAGGTACTCGGCCAGCCCGGCATCACTCAGGCTGGTGCGTCTGCGCAGCTCGGTCCACAGCTTGTGAGACTCTCCCAGGTAAACCCTCCTGACGTCGTACTTCTTCCGGGATTCCAGGCGCCTCTGTGCCCGGTCCGAGTCCGTCAGCCTCGGCCGCCCCCTGCAGCGCCTCGAACCACTCTGCCCCCCGCTCAGAATCGCGTCCGGGGGAGCTTCGGACAGACAACTCGCCATCTTGCCGTTAACAGCTGATGCAGCGATCACACGCCGGAAGTTGTGATAAATCTCACCGGAAGTCCTCTGGTTAAAGGGATTTGTCTGTGTTTCCTCCGTACCATCTTAACAGATAATAAGCATGGCATAATTTATCAGTTGATTATTGTAAATTTTATAAAGCAAAATTACATGACAAGGAAAGTACGAAGTTAATTTGAAAAGTGAGGCGGAACATTGCAGCGTAGGAACATGTTTCCGTCCGGACTGCAATCAGCAAACATACAAACAAACAAACCCGGGAAACTTTGTCAGCTGGTTCACCCTTAAAACCAGACATGACAGATGTTTTATCGTTAGTGTTTAGGACTTTCGTGTCACAAACAAAGCCGCAGAAGGAGCCGGCAGTGAGGCCGCCGTCCGCGGCGTCCTCCAGCGTCCTGTTGGTCGGAGACCGCGGCGTCAGCAGCTCCCTGCTGCTGCTGGCGGCCGTCACCGCGGCGTCCGAGATGGGCATCCGAGTGGCGTTCTTCACCCAAACACAGATCCAGAGCCTTCCAGAAACACTCCGGAGATGCGTTCCCAGCCTCCGCCCGGAGGGACTGAAGGTGAACATTATTCTTTCATTTAAATTACATCTAAACGTGTTTGGTTAAATTAAACAAGGTTTGATTACTAAATCCATTGTAAGCTAACCCCAAACATTTTTAATTTCAGAAATATTTCAGCTTTTTTGACACTTATTTTGTATTCAAGAAATTATTTTTTAAGTAAAAACAAATAAATAAATGCATTTTATAAGGCAAAGAAAGAAAATAAAAATTGAATTCAAATTGTGTTTTTAATTCGATTTATTGTTCGGTTATGTTGATATTTCAGTGAAATAAGGTTTGAGAGGAAATACCACAGCTCATTTGGAGTTTAATAATGTAATTTAAAAATTTTGGCTTTTTCCTGTTTTTAGGCTATTTTTGAGTTTAGCTAATATTTCAGCTGCATGCTAGCTTGTTGGCTTACTTAGGCCTTTTCTTTTCATTTTTTTAGGCTATTTTAAGGTTTATCTATTTTTTCAGCTACACGCTAACTGTTTTGGTTAAAGTTTTTAGGCTAATTTGGCATTTAGCTAATGTTTTAGTGGGCTATCAGCTTCAGCGTTTTCAACTATTAGCTTCAGCAATTTCAGCTTTTTCAGCTATCAGCACTATCATCTTCAGTAGCCAAATTCAGCTCACAGATTTCACACAAGGATTATCACAGGTAATGCTATATATCTAGGTCATAATTATGTTAAAAAATTACGGTTTAAATTTTTTTTTACATTTTAGTTTTTGTGTTCAATAAATGTTTATTGTGTTCGGCCCATGACCTAATGTGTGTTTTGGATTTTGGCCCCTTGTGGGATTGAGTTTGACACCCTTTATGTGTATGTGTGTGTGTGTGTGTGTGTGTGTGTGTGTGTATATATATATATATATATATATATATATATATATATATATATATATATATATATATATAGCACTTAGCACTTAAACATTTGAAAACAGTTTAACATTTAGGGTTTTCTTCCAAAATATTCATAAATGGTTTAAACAGTTTTATTTATGTAACATTTTTGTTTGTTTAACCTTTAAGAAAACAACCTTTTTCTACCCTCGGACTCTGGATCAGCTCCTCCTCCACGTGGCCAGCCTTCACGAGTCCCCTACTCCCCCCGCCCTCATCGTGGTTGACAGACTGGAGAGCTTCTTGCGAGACCCGGCAGGCGGCAGCAACGCTGGCCTCTCCGTCGGAGAGCAGTCGTCTGCCGCGCATGTGTCTGCGCTGCTCTGCGACACCGCATCTTTTCTCACACAGGTGCTGGAGAAGAGGGGGTCAGGCTCCGCCCCCTGCCGCATCATTGCATCTTACCTGTCAGAAGCGGACGCCAACAAGGACAGTGAGGATCTCTCTGTCACGGATCCAGTTCTGGACGTCCTTGATCGGTATTTCCAGGTCCGCTGCACTCTGGACCGGGACAGAGGCTACGAAGCTGCAGCAGCTGCAGTTCAGGAGGTGTGGCACGTCTACCTTTCAGGAAGAGGAATCGCAGAAGCTTCTTCTAATAAAGATTGGGAGGAAAAACACCGAGCAGCCCAGGAGTGGAAACTTTTAATTCTCCCTGATGGGGTCATAGAGTTTAATTCAGTTTGAGAAGTCTTTAACAATAAAGGACTATTAGAAGAAGCCATTGCTTAATTTTTATACCAGACCGTTGCAAAGAAACAATTTATTTTGACCTTTTTTTATGTAATTTTTACCATATTTTATAAAACATTTTCTTCATGATTGTTGTTTAAATAAAAAGTATGGAAATACACAATGACACAGACCTTGTGTTTTACTGTCATTTTAATTTACACGTATAAAATCTCTCATCAGAGGATGATTTTGCTTCATAATTTTCAAATGAGGAACAACTCCAGAGAAAATACCTAAAACAAATAAATTCTCATCCTGCAGGATCTCTAAAGAATACAAGAAAACCCACAAAAAGAGTCGATGCAACCATGCTAAGTTCTCTGAATCTCTAAAGTTGTATATTAATCTGTGAGCATTAATGCAAACACATCAGCTACAGATATTCCCACCTTTAGGACCCTATTACTGAGAAAATGAATCAAGCAAAATTTGTTTTAATTGAAGGAACAAATAACACATTTTTCACTACAGAGTGTGAATTTAGCAAATAGAAAATATTGTAGCAGGAAAAGAGCTGTTGGTAGAAAAAAGTTTAAAAAGTAACACGGTTTGTGCGGTTCGGTGGCTTACATAGTTGTATAGTGCAGTGCTTCAAAGAATTATATTTACATGTTTACAAAATACTGTTTGAATATTTTACAAATTGAGTAATACTTAGTTATAGACCACAAAAGCAATAAAAATGTAGAAAACATGTTTAATGCAAAGTAAGAGGATCCCAGATGTGTGTTTTAGTCTTCAACTGTAGGTACAGTTACCTGAACGTCATCTTTAAAGTTTTATTTATGTCAGAGCCTACAGTAAAGTTAACCTTTTAGCTTTAGAATATAAAAAATAAGCCTTTTGAGAATTGCTTTATTACCTGTTTAATCTTAAACTCTTGTAGTGGCATGAAAAGAACCCCTTATTCTATATAAACACGGAACTGATACTAAAAAAATTGTTTTTAAAAATATTTATATACATATTTTATCTTAAGTGAGGTGTACAGTTGTGTATGTTATTTTTGTCCTATTGAACTATGTATTAAATGTCTTATATGTAGTCAACTTTAATTTATGAGTGCTTGTTGTAGACATTTTTGGAACAAAAACTTAAATATACAAGCAAATTAATAGTTTTTATTAGCCTGTTAACAGATTCATAAAAGGGAACTGGTCTGCTAAAATTTAGAAAAAAAAAGCTAGTTTTTACATTTTAATTAGCAGAAAAAAAGCACAGTTTTATATTTAATATTTTTGAAGCTAATTAAGTACATTTTTTTATAAAAAATATTGAACATCATTTTAAGGCAAATGTTTGTTAGTCTCAACAGAAATGTAAACCTCAAATATAAACTGTAAAGATAGTTGATTGGTATTTGTCTTTATTTTATCTTAGCTTTTGCTGAGATTCATAAAAATGAGCGTTTAAACTCAAACGAGTTTCTTTGGTGAGAGTTTACAGTACAATTTGTTAGCTTAACGTAAAGTGGTCCAACACATTGTTCAAAGCAGTGAGGTATTCATCACAATAATTTTATTTAGCTTCCTCTTTGGCTCAAATCTCTGATTAGTTAAATATGTTGGTGTTAAATGACATTCCTATTAGACTAACCTTTGGTTTCGAAGCTAACAGGCTAATTAGAAAAGTTGCACTACGATAATGTTAGTGTGAATGCAAAAAAGCTGAAAGTAGCTGAAGATGCTGAAGCTTTTTGCTGAAAATGGTGACACAATTTATTTAACTGCTGAAGGGATTTGGCGAAAATGCAAGCTATTTGTTAAAAGACTGGAAATTTCACTAAAGAACTATATGAAAGAGAATGAAGTTGATCTAAATTTCAGATTTTCTTTTTGGTTGCCAATTTAGCAAAAATATTTAGTGCGTTACTTAAATATGAGCTAAACTCCAAATTAGCCCAAAACACCTCAATAGATGCCAAATTAGACAAAAAGCTTGCTTGTTGCTTAAAAACTAGCTAACTCCGAAAAGCCTAAAATCCCACAGTAAACTAAATTAGTAAAAAATGTTAGCGTGTTGGTATAGATGCTAAAACCTGCATTAGCTTATAAAAACCTCAGTAGATAACAAATTAGAGAAAAACACTAGCACATTCCTTAATTAATAGCTAGACTCCAAAATAGCCTGAAATTGCTCAGTAAACTAAATTAGTCAAAAATTTTAGTATGTTGCTAAAATAGAAGCTAAACTCTGAATTAGCTTATAAAAACCTCAGTAGATTACTAAATTGGCCACAAAAAAAAAAAAAACGTTAGCATGTTGCTAACATTTTAGCTAAACTCAATTCATTTTTTTTTTAAATTACCATAAAATATTTTCAAACATAGTCCATGAATATGTTTCAAAGCTTGTTGCTAATCTACCTAAAATGTTGACATTTGAAGAGTTTCTCGTTTATTTCCTGTAGTTCATATTTTGCTCAATATTTCAAAAACTATTAAGTTTATGGAAACCAAAAATACAAGCAGTAATATCCCGAACAAGCTGATTGTTTTGATACCGAGACTGCTGAAATCTCTGAAAGTGTGACTGAGTTTCTATGTGCCGAAAAAAGGAGGAGAATCATTATAGTGATGTTTTTGTGTAAAGTTTAACAAAACAAAACAACATAATTATTGTTGGCACATTCAAATGAGTAAATTTAGTTTGTAAAAAATGAAGGCAGCTGGAATAATGGCAGTAAAATGTCTGCTAGTACAAAACAAACACAAGAAATTCTTATAAATTTTCCGCCTTTGTTGATTTTTTAACACAAAAAGCTCATTTGCCACTATGGCTATGGTTCATTTGATACAATCATGTGCTATAGCTATATTGTCAACTAAGCTAAACTTTCAAAGCACTCTTAGCTCAAACATCAAAGTGTTTTTGTAGAGTCCGTCTTTGAACTCCTTTTCTAATCTGTACAACCCAAATTAATTGATATGCAAATCTTTAATACTTCAGTATTTGATGTAAATTCCAGCTTCACAGGTTCTTGTGGGAAAATGTCACTTACTGTCCAGATCTGATACTCGAGTTCTGTAGCTCAAACATTGGTTTCAGTCAGATCTTTGATTAATCCTTAACAGTAACTTGCTGTACAACCTTGGGAAGAATCCACAAACTCCTCCCTGAAGTGTATGAACATTTAGTTCAGGTGGAGTCTGTCCAGTCTCTCATCTGTCATCGTGAATGCGGTACTGCCTCAGCAGCAGAGGTCTTCTGTGAGCGGGAATCTCGTTTTTGTAGTCGTTGGCGTAGATAACACCTTTTGGTATGTCATCCACTCTGCTCATGGGGCTGTAATCCATCGAGACGCCTGAATCTGCCACTGCCATGTAGGTGTATCCAGGAGCGCTGGGTGTCCAGACATTGTTTGTGTATTCAAAGCTGGACTGGGATGAAAGTTGGCCTGACCCGGAGCTTTGCTGGACAGATCCCAGGTCAGAGTGAGACTCGCACATCGCTGTCTTTCTGGAAGCAAAAAGAACTTCTAGGGGTAGCGTTTCCTCAAGAGTGTCCTCAACGTGATCGTCCTCACTCTGACGCTTGCCGCTCAAGGTGACATAGGTGTCTTGGGATTCCAACATGGAAGACTGGGAGCAGGGTTGGGGGTCCTGCTGGAAAGCTCTTAAACGATCCAACAGCCAGTGCTCTTGTGATGTCGTTTCACTTTCACCCAAGCCTGTCTTTGTGTCCTTGTCCTTGTTCGTGGTAGTGGTGGAAACTTCTGAGGCTTTGGGTGGCAGAGAGGGGCAAATGCTGAGTTCAGAGAGCACTTCCAAGGGAGACGGGCATTCTTCTGAGTAAATGAAGGCCGGAGTGAGCCATAAGCCTCCGCTGGTGTTCCCCAACCACTCCTGCACAAGCAACATTTTCTCTGTCAGCACAAGTTGAAGCTTAAACCGGGCTTGAAACCAGAATAAGTAGAGGAATGTGGACTTCTCTTACCTGGAAGTCCCCTCCATAAACAGTAAAAAGGCCTTTGAACTTGCCATCAGGAGTTGGAATAATGGGCCAAACCTTCTTCAAGAGGAATCTGAAATGGCAGCAATAAGGAGCATGTTTAGGTTTTCTACTGTGTTTTTTGGTGGATTTTAAAAACAGACAAAAGCTCAAAACAGACATTTGTGGTAAACTGACCTGTAGTGAGACAGAAGGGATACAAGAACCAAGACGAGGAGAATAAATGAGATGATGACAGTCAAGGACACGATTAGTGGATCAATTTCTAAAAAATAAGGAAAAACATCTGTAAGTATACGTTAAAATATGGTATTCGACCCAATCTCTGTACTTTGTTACCTGCAGGTAGTGTTTCTATGAACACTGGCTCGCTCCAGGCACTCCAGTAGCCATTGAAGACGATCCCATCCAGTTTCACGCGGACTTGCACCTTGTATTTTGTGCTGTACTGAAGATCTCTCAGAATCATCAGTGAACTTGCTCGTGCCACTTCTACCTAAAAAAAACAAAAAACAATCCCGTAACTTGTAAGTCCAAACTTTGGACTTCATCAACAACCTCCCGCTGTTGTAGTAAAGCCATACCTGCCCCAGGTGGCTATCCGCTGGAGCGTAGATGACCTCAAACATCATGCTGTCGTCCCTGTACTTCAGAGGAGGTGGCACCCACGTAACGTTCAGCTGGCCTTGCTGACCTGTGTGGCTCACTGTCACGTTAGTAGGAGGGTCCAGGAGAACTGCCCAACAGACAAAATGGCTTCATGGAGATAAAGGTTTCTTGTCCCAGATCCTAGTTCTTAGATGTATCATTCAAGAGGTATCATTCTACATCATGGGAGATTTGACAATGACATGAAATGCAAGGATTTGTACTAGCAACAGTGATGAGTCCACTTACAAACAAGCTCAATGAAAAGGCTGCGGTTGTGGATCAGTCTTCCCTCACGATGAACTTTGATGTCCATCTCCACAAACATCTGAGGTCGGTTCAGATGGCAGATGAAGAGCAGTTTCGCACCTTCTACAGGCATGGTGGTCAGTGGGCACGTTTGGTTGTTTCCGTTTCTGTTCAGGCAGAGGAAGACGGAAACAATCCACAGGGAGAATTTACGGATATTCCCCATCACCTGCTACTTCTTGGTCAGGGGTGTCCAAACTTTTTGTAGAGATTTGGTGGAGTGAAAATGAGTGAACATTTGAAAAGTTACATGTTATTCATTGTTCACTTCTAAATTTAAAGCACATGAACACAAAGAAGTGATCTTATTTTGTTCCTCTTGTTTGGCCCTTTAGGTCACAGGTTGTTGCCACATGCCTAACCGCTTATAATGTAATTTAGCCAATCTCAATCAACAAATTATAGTCTTTAGAAAGTGCTGGGGGGCATATATAATTGATATCATGACAGGAGTCTGTGACTGGTTGATATCTGAACATGGGCCAGACTTTGGACATGCTGTTCTAAAGGTCTGTAACTCACCGGTAGACATAGGTGAAGGTATACTGATCCAGAGAGCCAGCTCTCTCCTCATCTTCTTCCCAAAAGCATGTGAACTCGTTCATCCCCCCAGTAAAGCATTTTAGGTTTTGAGGTTTCTCTTTCAGGAGCATCATGGCTGAGCAGAACAAACACCAGTAAGACTCAAAATCCACAAGAACCTCGAGATGGAAAGAAAACCTAATGGCCTTTGAACAAAATCTGACTTTTCATTTACTTTTAATGTTAATATATACGTTTTTTTCATCAGAAAAAAAAAGTACGAGGATAAAATGTACCTTTCTTTTCGAAATCCCGCGAGCCTTGCACGAGGAAAGCCGTTCCCGCGCCGCAAAACATCAGGAAAAGTGCGAACAGTCGTCGGAGGTGATCACATGTCATCCTTTTGTCCTCTCTGTGCACAGAAAGACGCGGACCATCGGCCGTCCACCTGCATCCCTGACTCCAGCACGCCTGTTTGGGCTCCTGGCAGGGGGTGAGACTTGTTTTTTTGTTGTTGTTTAGATCTTGCGGATGGCACAACGCGGTCACACGCCTGTTTGTCAGTGATAAGGACGCAATTTACTATTTACTTTCTTTCAGTGAGAGGTGAGAGGTGGAGCACAAAAGTGATGGAGGTGGGCGGGGCTAGGCTGCGCGCTCGTTTACTACTTGTTTGGAAAGATTCCGAGCGTGCGTAAAAGCGTGCGTAAAAGCGTGCGTAAAAGCGCGCAAATGCACACGACAGAATTTTATTTATTTATTTTAATTATAATTTTATAGTAATTTTTATGATTAGTTTGGAATGTGTATGAACTCCTGTAACGGAAACCGCGGCATGTTTGCCGGCTGCCAGAACAGACCCAAACGGTTCCTTATCTCCTCACTGCACCCACGTGTTTTCATCGTTGGAGCTGCGCTATCAGAGCTGCAGACAGGCAGGCTTTTTCATTCACGATAAGGAGTCACGGGTGGGTCTTGCAGCCCATCCCCGCCAGTTTAAATGCAATCCAGCGCCTCTTTACATCAGTCAGTGATGTGAAGGAGAGTCTGTGTTTCAGAGCAAAAGCTGCCACATTTGAAGCAGCTCTCAAACATTACATGCTGACTTCCTCAGAAATGAGGTGAAACGTGAGGTGAGAGGTGAGGTTATGCACAAGGAAGGGGGTCTGAGTCTGTAACCATGGTTACAGGAAGAGGATGAGGAACATTACACATTACTGTGGCTTTTCTGGTTCTTCAGATAAAAAGTGGAAACTGGAGTCTCAAGTTCAGAGTTGCAACTTCCGATGACCACAAAACCTCCAGGACTGATTTATACTTTGCACTCAAACGAGAACGATCCACTCTTTTAGTAACGAATACAGTCTTTATTTAACATATTCCACTGGTTGAGTGTAAAAGATGTTTTAAATGCTTTCATCCGTGAGTTTCAGAAGGCTACATGATTACAAGCATCAAGAACAAAAGAGAAAACTCAAATTTCCACTTCTGGCTGCCGTTATGTCTTCATCCTAGATCATTGGTTCGGAAAAGAAAGAAGAAAATTCACAAAAACTCAAAACATTCAACAAGAATTCAAGCAACAGCAACTTTAGGAACATTTCCTCAAAATCTCAGATGTGTTTGGTTCTGCAGTGTGTGGTATAAGACAAAAGCGGGACAGATGATGGAACACAAAGTGTTTTAAGATCCTCGTTTGTCCTCTTCACAGCTGTGAACATGTGCTCTTTTAACACCTGCGCTTAAAAAAATGCATTAAACTGTGCAATAGCCATGCTTTATACCTTCAGCAGCGCACACGCACAGATAACATTCAAACGTTGAGCAGTTACACCGATGAAGGCTGTGAAATGGTAAAATTCTGGAGAATATCAAGCTATAATAAATTGTTGCAAACTTGAAAAAAAAACTAATTTTTTTAAAGAAAAATATCTAAGAACAACTTCATGAAGCAGCTGTTTCTCCTGATGCAGCAAGGCTTTATCAGCTTTGTGGATCAGAGCTTTCCCTTCAACAGAACACGATGTGCTGCACAGAGCAGTCAGTGTGAAAACAGTTTATGGAATAGCAGGGGTCTGCAACCTTCAACACTTACAGAACCGTTCAGGTCAATTTTACAGGGACCAAGATCCAGCAGGAGCCACAAAGGCTCACTTCATCCATTAGAGCACGTGTCGGGGTCTGGGGGCCGCATACAGCCCTCCAAATCATTTTATTTTATTGTTTTTTAATGCCTCAATGTTATCTTGTGCTTATTTCCAACTTGTATAAATTTTGACAAAGCATATTTTTATGGAGAGTAAAATGTTGAAAGATGTTTAAGGTTTAAATTGATTTATTCTGGAATAATATTCCTGCCTTTTTTATTATTCGAAATTTATGTTAAAAATTGGTATTCTGTTAGCTTTTTGGACTATTTTGGTATTTACTAAGATTTTTTTAGGTAATTTTGTAGTTTGGCAAATATTTCAGCTACGTGCTAGCTGTTTTGGCTATTTTTTGTTTGTTTTTTTGGGCTAATTTGGCATTTAGCTCATATTTTTAGGTGGCTATTAGCTTCAGCATTTTCAGCGTTTTTAGCTATCAATTTCAGCATCTTCATCTATCAGCACTATCATCTTCAGCTGTCAAATTCAGCTTACATCATTCACACTAGGATTATCACAGGTAATGCTAAATATCTAGTTCATAACTATGTTAAAAATGTACGGTTTTAAAGTTTAAAATTTTTAGTTTTAATATGTTCAATAAATGTTTATCATGTTCAGCCCACGACCTGAGGTGTTTTTGGATTTTGGCCCATTGTGTTTTAGAAAAATAAGACAGATTTGTATTTATGTCAATGTTACCATTATAATAAGTAAAAATTCACTTATTTTGCGTGAATAAAACATAAATATGAAGAGAAAACACACTTCACTTTCAAAATATGAAATAGTTTATAATTTTTGACAGAGGTTCACATGATTTCCTTTCAAAATAAAAGACACCTTGTGTCACAGAATCAGCTCAATGCTGTGGTAGCAGGTGGTGTAATCAGTAGTGATAAAAAAAAACAATGTTTATTTTACCCTTTGTGGTAGATAAGGTTAGATAAGATAAGGTAAGATAAGGTGCACTTAAATATTGTTCAAAAATAGAAAATCCGTCTTATAATCCAGTTAATTCTGGTTGTGATTCCTGACTTCCAATTGATTGACACAGAAACCTGATGTCTAAAATGTTTTAGCTCAGTACCATTAATTTCTAAAGACTGAAAACTTTATTTCTCTTCAACCAGAGAGTCCGAATGGAAGGGTAAAAGAGCCACATGTGCTCTAGGAAACTTATCATGTGAACCATTTGGACATTCAGCAGTTAAAGACGGATTTGTGATCATGTTAACCCTTTAACACCTGAGGCGTCGCTGGTGACGCTTAAACACAAAATCTTTAAAACACTGTAACATTTCAATCGTTTGCACGATCAACGTAAATCCAGTAGATTCTGAAGAAGAAGAGCGGCTCGCGCTGCTTTTCCTCTTGAGAATCTGCTGGAGTTATGTTTTAAGTTACAGTAAATCAAAGAACATAAACACTGGAGCTTTGCTGTTCAAGGGTTAAGAGAGAAAAGACAGATCACAAAAACGCTCAATGAGGCTGCTAGAAGAAAATCTTCGGGGAAAAAAGGAAGTTTAACTTTAATTTATGATCAACTAGAAAAGTAGCATCACCTGTGATAATGCTAGTGTGAGTTTATTTTTGCTGAAAGTTGTTGCTGAAGATGATGAAGCTTTTTTCTGAAAAAGTAAAAGCTATTTGCAAAATGTTAAATTTGATAAAAGGCTGGAAATTTTGTTAAAGAACCATGAA
>NC_050519.1:21614025-21627719 GCF_002922805.2 Oryzias melastigma | reverse complement strand
AGCTAACACTTTACTTAAATAGTAACTGAAATCCAAAATATCCTAAAATTCCTCAGTAAACTAAATTATTCAAAACGTTAGCCTGTTGCTAAAATAGAAGCTAAACTCTAAATCAGCCTAAAAATCCCATAACAAATTTGTCAAAAACGTTAGCATTTTGCTAAAATGTTTGCCAAACTCAAAATTAGCATTAAAAACTCAGTAGAGGCCAAATTAGCCAAAAAAAAGCTAGCTCGTTGCTTAAATGCTAGCTGAACTCCACAACAGCCTAAAATTCCTTAGTAAACTTACTTAGTCAAAATGTTAGCATGTTGCTAAAATATTAGCTAAACTCAAAATCTTTTGAAAATGACTATAGAAGATGAAAACATATCCCATGAATATATTTAAAGGTTTGTTGTTAATCTACTTAAAAATTAGAAATTTGAAGACTTTCTCATTCATGTCCTATGAGGCATATTTTGCTCAATATTTCAAAAACTATAAAGTTTATGAATATCAAAAATACAAGCAGTAATGTTCTGAACAAGCTGAACGTTTTGATACCAAGATCGCTGAAATTGTTGAAAGTGTGATTGAGTTTTTAAGTTTACTAAGCATTCACACAATGAATGAGAAATGCAGCTAAACTGACATATATTTATATGAATAAAATCAATCATTTGAAGTGTAATGTTTTCACCTGCTGCTGTTGCCTTGACAAACACTAAGACAGAAGACAAAGCTAATCAGTTCAAAGACATAAAAGGACTACAAGCAGTCTAGTAAATAACAGGATACACCTCCATGTTAGATCCAGCTGCTTGTTGTAGCTGTAGCTGCATGTTCCTTTAGGGTCCTACAAGAAGTCAAGCTCATTTTCAGGACCTCCGGAGGGAAGTAAACATTTTAAGCAGAGTTTGAAACTCTACTTTTAGTCTGCAGCGTGGAAACAATTGAGGAAAATAACCCACATTTCTGAAGAAGACACTGCTTACTTTATCTGTAAAACGGACTGTAGCACACATTTAGGACAACAAAACAAGGACTAGTCATCTTTTTGTTTCTAAAACTGTGCCGCCACTGATGTGTGAGAAAACAGTTTGTCCCAGAAACATCCAACCCACAAATAAATACAGTCAATGAACAGAGGAAACGAAGAGCGCAGGAGACGAGGAGAAAGAGTCGACTCGAAGGAGAGGATCGGCCAACAGTCGTAGGGTCGCTGTATGCAGCAGGATGGAGAAGATGTGCAGCACTTTTTCATGGCTGACGCACAGAGAAAACGTTGTTCTTCGTACGAGTGTCACGGGCGCCAGGCGGGAGGGTTTAGCAAGCACAGCCTCTAACAGGAGGAACCGGCGAGGGATCCCTGTGGATATCTATCTCCTCAGTCATTTTGTCACAGACGATGTCCACCAGGTGTTCAAACACCTGCTTGACGTTGATGTTTTCCTTGGCGCTGGCCTCGAAGAACTGGAAACCTGGGAGAGGGCGCCACAGCTGATCAGCAGGACGTCATTACACAATCAGGAATTCTGCACAAATGAGGCTGGTTTACCAAGGTCGTCCGCCAGCCGTTGGCCGTCCTCCGTGGGTATGTCCCGGTCGTCCTCCAGGTCGCACTTGTTACCCACCAGGATCACCTGAGCATTGTTCAGCGAGTACATCTTGATCTGCGTTGCCCTGGAAACCACATGCACATTTACTGAGGGGAATGCACACAATAAAACACAACATCACCGAACACCTGAAGATCCTCGAAGAAAAACATTTATTGATCTGATCATCACGCTATACAAGAACAAAGACTGAGCCAAAGCAGAGTCAAACAAGAATTAATTTACTGGTGGTTCCATTTCTCTCAATCCAACATATTTTACATCCAACTCAGACCTGTTATTTCCCTCATTTTTCAGGGTTTTGGATGAATGTTCTCATTGGCTTTCATTGATTGACACATTTTTAGGTTGTGAAGTTTTGACATTCTGTAACGCTGATGTCTCCTTAGGGTCACTTTGAAAGCACAAAATAATCTCCACTTGGATTGGTAAAGTATAAACGATTCTAAATAGTGAAGTAAAGCATAATATGGGTGGGATAAACTTCAAAATATCCTAAAAAATATCCTAACAAACTGAAAAAAGTGTGAAACGGGTTTATTCCAGGACAAAGAGAATCTTATTTACATGGAAACTCCAGCTCTTGTCGTTATTGGACTCAACATAAAATCTGTAAAGCTGCAGTGGTTTTTTGATAAATGACATCCATGTGTACTGAGTAGAAGGTTCATGAAAGTATAATGACGAAAAAAACATAGAAACAAAAATCATCTAACTTCTTCAGATATTCAAGTACAAAGTTTCCATTCTGCCAGAGTAGAGGAACTCTGCTCACCAGTCCTTCACGGCGTTAAAGGACTCCAGGTTGGAGATGTCATACATGAGCAGGAACCCCATGGCTCCTCTGTAGTAGGCCGTGGTGATGGTTCGATACCGCTCCTGTCCTGCTGTATCCTGAAACATTCAAGATTCGTTTTTACTCCTCTAAGGTCGATTACCACTGAACACCACAAGGGGGCAGTATAGCCCAAACTAAAGCTTTTTTCTGTGTGTGGAACTTGTTGGACAGCTGAGGTGGAGTCAGCTGTCAGTAACTACGATGAGCCCTGATGTTTACTTAAAGATCTGCTGGAGCTCAGACACACCTGGCAGGTGTTTCATGTCAGGTCTGGAAACTTGAAATATTTTCTTTACAAACTTCATTTTGAACATCTCTGCACTGACACCATTAATGTCTGGGAAATGCTTTAAAACTGGATCAATTTTTCTAAAATAACCTTATCATTAAAATATTTTTTTAAATATGTTTTATTTGTAGAGTGCATTAGAAGACACGGGACATGGTTTGCTGGATTTAAATGCTGTGATTGCACTCAGCGGATTCCTTTGAAAGGCCACCGTCTCTACTTCCTCAGAACCCTGTGGAGCAGAACATGTCTTAAGCTCCAACAGGTTTTCCTCAGCAACCAGCCAGGTAACAGAGCCTGAAAGTCAACAGAGGTGTGGCCACTGAGCACTGGAACCTTTCAGCGTCCTCTGATTAAATGGAGGGAAAACCTCAGTTTCCTGGAAAGTAAACAGAGGAGACAGGTGGCTGGCCTCTACTTGAAGATCACTGCTGCCCGGTAACCCGTCTGACCCTTACCTCCGTGAAGGTTTCCTTAAAAGGAGCACAAAGATGTCCAGGAAAGGTTAACCCTTCACTACCTGAGGGGTCGTCGGCGACATACTCAAAAGTTACAGTAAATCTAAGAACAGAAACACTGGAGCTCCGGTGTTAAAGTGTTAAACCATTTTGCTAAACTTTTATTCTTTTACCGTTTCCGTCTGGCAACCATGCGGATATGATCAAATATTTGGGAGCCAGATGAGACAGCTAACCAAACAAACAGCAACAAGCCTCCTTACAGCAGAACGCAGGAAGATTTGATCTGTTTTCTTTAAAACCTGTTCAGATCATCTTTTGATCGATCGTAAAAGCATTCCTAGTGGTGTTTTAATTATGAATAGGGCTGCCACAAACAATTATTTTAATAATCGACTAATCACCAAATCATTTTTCTGATTAGTCGACTAATCGGGTGTTGAGAAAAGTGGATCTAAAGAACACATTTTATACAGCATTACCAACAATAACGCTAGTGTGAATGCTGTAAGCTGAATTTGGCTGCTGAAGATGCTAGTGCTGATAGATGAAGATGCTGAAATTGATAGCTAAAAACGGTGAAGCTGATGGCTAGCAATAATATTACCTAAATACCAAAATAGCCTAAAAAACAATAAAAAAAAAACTCAGGTTAGCCAAAATAGCTACCATGCAGATGAGAATATAGTTGAACTTCAAAATATCTCAAAAAACTGAAAAAGCCAAAAATAGTCAAAACAGCTAGCGTGTAAATAGTAGCCCAACTCCAAAACAGTCTAAAAATAAAAAAATAAATAAATAAAAATAAAGGCTGGATTAGCCAAGACAGTTAGCATGTTGCTGAAATATTAGCTAAACTCAAAAATAGGCTAAAAAAATCTTAGAAAATGCCAAAAAGTTAGCGGAATGCCCATTTTTAAAACCGTATCTTTTTAACATAATTATGAATAATAAAAAGACAGGAATATTATTCAAGAATAAATCAACTTAAACCTTCAATAACTTTCTATGTTTTACTCTCTTAAAAAATATTTTGTCATAACTAGAGAAGTTGAAAACAAAATGACATCGGGCCCTTAATACCAATAAAATAAAATGATCTGGAGGGCCGGATAGAATTACCCGGAGGGCCGGATCTGGCCCCTGGGCCTTGACTTTCACACGTGGTTTACACTGTCCAGCTAGCTTACAGCCCCTCACACCCCATCTAACATTACCAACAAAAAGGGTGATCAATACTGGAGCTATTTAGCTGTACAGTGATTAGAAAAAAACATTATTTTCTTTATAATTGCCCTCCATTATGATAAAAATGCCACAAGAACAAGTTAAAGACGCCATTTTCATCAGAGTGGGTCTTGAAACACTTGAAACACAAAGCAGGGGATCACTCAGCTAACAGCTTCATGCAAAAGGAGTGTGTTTGTCCAAAGATCAGAAATATCTTTCCACAAACAAACAGCATATGAGGCCCCGGCGTGACCGTAAGCTGCAGATCCTTTGTCTTCAGGCCATGTGGTTTCTTATCAGAGGTTTCCATGACAGCGGGACCTGCACTACCAACCTCACTGTTAGATTAGCTTGTGTCTGCCTGAACGCAGTCACATGCTTTACATGTTGGAGTACGCCCTTGAAACACATCTCTGCCACTGCCGTGCGTCTTCATTGTGTCTCCACCCCATGCTGATAGGCAACTTCCTGCGCTTCCTGCTGTTAGGAAATTCCAGGCTTCCCGGTCATTTAGCCAGACCTCCAGGTCGGACAAACACACACACATCCCCTCGGCTCACATCAGCTGCTCCTCTGGGGGATAACTCGATTATTCCACAGCTCTTGCAGCGTGTAGCCTTTATGAGACAAATGTTTGATCAGCCTAGGCCACTGTGTGCTTTGGTGTGGGCTTGTTCATCAGCGCCGGTCACTGTTTATGTACCGGAGGCTCACAGCCCGGGAAGTCCAATCAATCATCTGGTTGAGTCTTTAACAGCAGCATTTATGGTCGGCTAGCATCAGGGGCTAAAGAGAGCTTGAATACGTCCTTTTTGATAGCAGATAACTTTGATTAGTCATGAAACATTTGCTAGTTTAATCAACATTTTCTCCTTTTTTTCCCAGAAGTCTGAGGGGATTCTGTCCGTCCAGAGTTCAACAACAGCTAAGAGGACATGATTTAAAAGTAAACACCAGTTTTCAAGATCCTCTTCCCGAGATCATGTGCTGAGAAATGATCTTTGCAAAAAAAAAAAAGAAGAAGTTAATCACCTCTGGAAATACTTTTAATGATGAGCGAAGTTATCCAAACCAGAACTTTCCAAGTCCGCCCCATCTTTTCTTTCTAAAGCTTTGGTCATAGCTGCCCTTACAGGTGGATATGGGTGGAAAATCTGTACGGGGCACATAGGTGACCTTCAGGAAATATCAAAGTTGTCAGTCACTTGGTGACCCCACAGCGCCAAAATGTTTATCCATCCATCTTCTTCCACTCATCTGAGACCGGGTCGCGGGGTCAGCAGTCAAAGCAAAGATGCCCAGACTTCCCTCTCCCCGGACACTTTCTCCAGCTCCTCTGGGGGGACCCCGAGGCGTTCCCAGGCCAGCCGAGAAATATAGTCTCTCCAGCGTGTCCTGGGTCTTCCCGCCCAGTGTGACATGCCCGGAACACCTCTCCAGGGAGGCGTCCAGGAGCTGTTTGGACCATATGCCCGAACCACCTCAACTGGCTCCTCTCGATGCAGAGGAGAAGCGTCTCTACTCCGAGCTCTCTCCGGGTGACTGAGCTTCTCACTCTATTTCTAAGGGAGCGCCCAGCCATCCTAAGAGGGAGGCTCATTTCAGCCGCTTGTAGTCGGGATCTCGTTCTTTGGGTCATGACCCAGAGCTAATGACTATAGGTGAGTACTGGGATGAAGATCGACCAGTAAATTGAGAGCCTTACTTTCTGGCTCAGCTCTCTCTTCCCCACAACGGACTGGTGCAGTAGAAGCTGCTCCATTCCGCATGTGGATCTCACGCTCTGATCTTCCCTCACTCATAAACAAGACCCCAAAATATCAAAACTCCTGCACTTGAGGCAATAATAATGCTTATTATTTTCATTATTATTTTTCTATGGGCATGCTGCGGGCTACAGGTTGTAGCAAACACTGAGCTTAGGCTAGAGTTGCTATGCCAGCTTGTTGCATATGTGAAGTTGGACACTATATTGGATAAGACTAGATGTCTGTTTACTGCTGTGTACAAACTGAGCTGGAAAACAAGGATGTGACTTTTCACAATTAAATTATTACTGTCATTTATTTTAGAAAGTTCTGAGTGAGTTTACTCTCAATAGTGAACATTTAGACTGATCTTGTAGTCTATTCAAAATTAATGGTAGCTTTAGACTTCATATTATTTCCATATTTACTTGCAGGACCACCGATATTTTTTATTTTATGGAGGATGACCGCGGTATTTGTACATGTGTTTGACCTCCGATCAGAGCTCATCTGAATTTAAGCACATTACTAACCAGGATATTAACAACAATTTTCATGACGTCCCTTAAGGCGGTCAAACGACCTAAAGGAAACTGCAAAACACACCAGCCCCTCCTCTTTACGACCTGTATGGGTCAACACTTGTACAACGTGACTAAAAGGCATAAAGCTGGTAGTTTGTAAGTGAGCACTGTCCAGATCAAACCTCGGGGATTGTTTGATGTTCTCTTTAAGGTTGTTTTCAGTGAGACTATTCTTTAGACTACTACTTTTGCAGGAGTTAATGGCTGATCGTCTTTGGATCATTTAGGGTTGTGCAGCAGCATTTATTGTTTGGTGGACATGAAAGCTCTCCTGAGCTTTGGCGCGAACCAAACAAGTGAACTCCACAGGAGACTGTGGGTCTGGCTCATTGTGCTTGTAAAGCCATTTATGAAGACATTTCCTGTTCCATGTTGTGTGGGCTGGGATGGATTGTTTGGTATGTTTGTTTCTAAGCTGCAGATTTCTGAGACAAGAAACATCCTTCAGAAATAAATAAAAAAAGAAAACTAGAGTTCAAAAGCTGTTAAACATCTTTTCAAGGGTGACAAATGGAGAGTACACCATGTTTATTTCCAGCTTACTTTGTACTAAAATCTTTTATTCATAAACATATAAGGAAGTAAAATAGCGTTAAATTCTTACTGCAGTTAGTTGACATTTTGAGGCCTATTTCTAAAACAGCATCTCTAAAACATCTACCATGATCCTCTGATGTATTCATTCCTGATCCTATCCATCCTGGTCACTCCCAAAGAGAACCACAGCATCTTCATCTCTGCTACCTCCAGCTCTGCTTCCTGTCTCTGCATCAGACTCTAAACCAGCTGCATGGCTGCTCTCACCACAGTCTTCTGCACTGCCGCCAACCTTCCACCCTATACAAGGTAGCACTCAGTTTTGTAGTGATGCATGGATGTCATCCTTTATAATTCATGGAAGTGTCAACTGTTTGAAAATTGATCATGGAGGAGAAATTTGGTTTGTACTCAGCTGGAATTGTATGGCACCAAGTCTTTTATATATCAGAAAAAAAAGCCTGGAGCAAAAGTCAAGAGATTTGCACAGCAACAAGATTTTGCACCAAGCCTCTTCCAATAATGAGTAAAGGCAATGGAATCAGGTAGAGACAGTAGGGTTGTTGACTAATCGATTATGAAAAATCGTCTATGCTAATTTGGTATTGTTGGCACGCTGTTTTTTTTCTCTGTGTGGTCATTTTAAATGATTATGATTACCACTGACCAGAACGTCATTTGGATCGCAAAGCACAACAAGAGGTTTTGGAGGCGGTATAGCCCTTCCTCAACCATAGATGGAGAAGACAGATACAAACTTATGCTTCATGTCAGCCCAGCAGCCATGCACTAGCACCTGAAACAGAAGCTGTCTTGGCGTCTTCGTAATCTATCAAAGTCTTAATATTTTCATTCTGCTTTCATTCAGCAGAGAGCACCTAAGCGACTGTTCAGCGTGAACACCAGATGCTAAATGCCTGGTGTGTATACACCATGGGTGTCAAACTCAATCGCACAGAGGGCCAAAATCCAGAACACACCTTAGATCGCGGGCCGAACAGGATTAACATTTATTGAACACTCTAAAACTACATTTTTAAAACTTTAAAACTGTAACTTTTGAACATAACTATGAACTAGATTATTATTACCTGCAATAATACTAGTGTGAATGCTGTAAACTGAATTTGGCCGCTGAAGATGCTGAAATTGATACCTGGAAACCCTGAAGCTGATATTTTAAGATGCTGAAATTGCTAAAATATTAGCTAAATGCCAAATTAGCCTAAAAAAAAAAGAAAACTTAGGTTAGTCAAAACTACTAGCATGTAGCTTAAAAAGATAATTAAACTTCAAAATGGCCTATAAAAATTGAAAAAAGCCTAATTAGCTAAAATAGCTAGCATGTAGCCTAAATATTAGCTTAACTCCAAAAAAGCCTAACAAAAGGGCTAAATTAGCCAAAACGGCTAGCTAAAATATGAGCCAAACTCCAAAATAGCTTAAAAATTTGAAAAAAGCCGGAATTAGCCAAAACCGTTAGCATTTAGCTGAAATATTAGCTAAACTCCAAAATAGTAAATGCCAAAATAGTCCAAAAAGCTAGAATATTGCCCATTTTTAAAACTTTAAAACCGTAACTTTTTAACATAATTATGAACAAAAGGCAGGAATATTATTCCAGAATAAATCAACTTCCATATTTTACTCGCCATAAAAATATATTTTGTCAAAATGATACAAGTTAGAAATAAGCGCAAGATAACAATAAAATAAAATGATCTGGAGGGCCGGATAGAATCACCCAGAGGGCCGGATCCGGCCCCCGGGCCTTGACTTTGACACATGTGGTCTACAGCGTTTCAGCTCTCATACACGTCCTAAACAACTCTGATGCTCTTCTCTGCCATCCAGACTTCCCCTCCAGACTGCAGCTCCAAAAGCAGAAAAACCAGGAGGAGCAGTTAGCATCGTTTTGTTTTACCAAACAGCCACACATGAAGCAGTGATGCTAAGACGTGCATGAAGACATGAGGAAGTCCTAGCTCTTGTTTTTGCATCACTGAGGACATGACCTTGCACAATGAGGAAACCCACAGAGGCAAACAGACTTCTCACATTTCTCTTCATTACAAAAAAAAGCCTCAGTTTCTTTCTTAATCTCATGCTCCCCTGTTTATATTTTGTACTTTTTTACTGAGCAAAGTTAAACTTAACAAGCTGCATCCCCTGTTGTTGCTTCCTGTTGTGTATTTATAGCAGGTGGTTTTTCAGGAAATTTCTTATCTTAAATCTACTCACCCATATCTGCAACTTGATCCTCTTATTCTGGCGGAAAACGGTCTTCACCTTGAAGTCGATGCCCACCGTGCTGACGAAGGCCGGGGTGAAGCAGTCGTCGGCGTAGCGGAAGAGGAACGAGGTCTTGCCCACGCTGCTGTTGCCGATGATCAGCAGCTTGAACATGTAGTCGAAGTTCAGGTCGGCGGCATCCTTTGGCGAGGGCTGCTGCTGGAGCCGCGACTCTGTCGATGCCATCTGATAGACGGGCGAGAAGAATCCCACCAATCAGGAAACAGTGGATGAGGCAGGAAACGTCTCTAGTCAGGAAAGATCGGACAACACCTGGAATTCACCTGTTCTGAGGTGAATACAGACGTTTAATGGAACCCGTTGGTCCCAATCAAATCAATCTGGTTACGTGAAACAATAGTGATTCTTCAGCTCTATTCTGTACATTTTTAGTACATAAAAACTCAATCCCACTTTCAGCGATTTCAGCAATCTTTGTATCAGGACATTACTGCTTGTATTTTTGATATTTATAAACTTTATAGTTATTGGTCTATTGAGCAAAATATGCCTCATAAGAAAATTAATGAGATAGTCTTCAAATATCTAAGTTTTAAGTAGATTAGCAACAAGCCTTAAAATATTTTCATGGATTATATTTTAATATTGTAATGTTAAAAAAATTTGGAGTTAAGCTTCTATTTCAGCAACATGCTAACGTTTTTTAATAATTTATTTTGCTGAGGAATTTTAGGCTATTTTGAAATTTAGCTAGCATTTAAGTAATGAGCTAGCTTTTTAGGCTAATTTGACATCTACTAAGGTTTTTTGGGCTAATTTGGAGAGATGTGTACTTTAGATCCACTTTGCGCATGGCCCGATTAGTCGACTAATCAGAAAAAATAATCGGTGATTCATCGACTATTAAAATAATCGCTTGTGGCAGCACTACCTGATTCACAGCAATTTGAATAAAGAAATACTCAGAGACACACTTTTAATCTTAATTTTCTTTATACATGTCTGTTAGCATCAGAAAAACGCCATTAAAACCTGTTTAAAATTCATCAGTCTTTAAATTCAATTCAAAGGAAGAACAATAGATCATTTTCACTTAATCCTTAGACCTGTAGGTTAAAAACTCTCAATAAATTAATGATTTACTTTTTTATTTTCTAACTCAAACTGAGTAATATAAGAAAGATAAAGGTTTTTTGTGACAGTAAGACTGGGCTTAATCCTCTGTGGAGTTTCTTTTCTGACTGGTTAAGTTTTCTTCTGATGTTGAAAAATACGCTGGGCGGGGCCACAGTCTCCCTGCTCCGCCCCATTCTGATACAGACAAATAGATCCATGAACTTCTTTGTTTTCCTCGTCTGAGCTGGAATTTGGATCTGATATTGCTCGTCATATTTGTTGCACTGGTAATTTTAGGTCGGGGTGTGGGGGGTATAAGCTAGTGGGAGAGAGAGTAAACAGAGAGCTTTGAAAAACGCTTTGAAAATAGATCAAAGTGGGACTTCGGTGATCTAAATGAAAAACAACAACAAAAAACTTTACTTTTTGGGAAATAATGAGTCTTCCAATGTTTTCATATTTTTTTTTAACTAGACTGTTGAGTATGAGTGCATTTCTGAATAAATATCAGGTAGAGTTTAATGGCTGATGTTTATTACAAAACAAATTAAACAAATTAAATTCAAATTAAGGAGAAAAACTACAATAAATGACCCATTTAGAAATAAGTTTGAAATCATGAAAAGTTTGCTATTTGTTAGACAAAATAATCTTGGCGTTGTGTCCTTTGGGGGCAGCAGTAAAAAGGAGGAGGGGAGCTCCTCTTTCAGCTCTGCCCTGCTTCCGTCTCCATGGAGACCGGAGCCGGACTCAGCTGCTGGGCAGACCCATTAGCGGTTAGTTTGTTCAGCTTTTAAATGTCCAGATGGGGAGGAGGATGGAGACATTTATGATCTCAATATTGTAAAAAGCCAGAGAGACATCATTAATGTGGAGACAGGGATGCTCCATTTGGAGGATAAACTCCTCTCTCCTACTATTTAGGGGCAAAAGCAGTAAAAGTAGGGCTTGTTAATCACGTAAATAGAGATTTATACTGGTGAAACTTTTTCACGAGATGTCGTTTTAAGAAAGTAAAACTCCCCATCCCTGCATGCATTCGTGCTTTTATTTTGAAAGCATTTCCTTTTAGCTCTATCCCACATCACCTGCCTGTCTTGTACTGATGTTGAAACTCTGCTGCAGTAAAAATAAAAGAAGTCTCTTTCACCTTTCTTTTTCTTTTCTTTTTTAGAAAATTTTGCATCAAATACAGACACTTTAGGACCCCGATCTCCAACCATGTGATGACTTCAGATCTAAACTTAACCATGTCTGATGTAGTAACCCTGGATGTCTTTAAGTGAAGAAGGTTAGAGGTCAGAAACTCTATCTATGATCTTCAGATGACGTTATTTTTGACTTCTGGAAGTGACTGATGAACTTTCACTGCAGAGAAGATCTCTCTCAAAGTGGAAGAGTTCAGCATCTTCTCTCATCTTTGAGGAGGACCTCCCTGCTGGTCAGGTCCCTGAAGGACCAGTGGCGTCACTGATGTGACAGTCTCAGGTCGCACAGCTGGCAGTTTCCTAAGCCAGCAAACCGGAAGTGATCAGTTGTCACATCTGATCCAAGCAAAAAAAGGATGCACTCTGAACACTTTAAAAAAGTTACAAAAGAAAAACTAACAGCTGCTTTCAGTCTAACTTTTGTAGTAAAGACGCGATCAGTGAGGAGGAAGTGCAGGTTCAGACTGACAGACCCAAAAACTAACCTTCAAGTGGGGAAACGCGGGCTCCAGGCCGCCTCTTTTCGGGTTCTCCGTCCGCGAGCGGTGCCGGACAATCGGGCTTCCCTCCTGGCTACGGGCAGCAGCTGCCGGACCCTCCCCCCTATCCGGAAAAACAGTCTGCTTCCAGCCGGCCCGCTGTTGGCGCTCCGCGGCCGCTCACGCACGCGGCTCAGAGAGGCTGAGTGGCTGAACGGTTCCTGCGCGAGACTGATGACCCGCCGCCGTTTACAGGAGCGCGAGGAAGGAAGGAGAGGGCAGTCCCTGCCGCGTGCGCACATGCGCGCGCGAGCAAACGCGACGCCCATTCGGCACCTGCAGCAGGTGTATTTTCTAAATCCAAACATGAAATAAAATAAATCTTTTAAGGCCAGGGGTGTCAACCTCAATCGCACACGGGGCCAAAACACACTTAGGGTCACGGGCTGAACAGGTTAAACATGTATCGAACTAAAACTAAACTAAAACTACATTTTTAAAATGTAACTTTTTAACATAATTATGAATATATATCATTACCTGCAATGATGCTAGTGTGAATGCTGTAATCTGAATTTGGCAGCTGAAGATGCTAGCTGAAATCACTAAAGCTAGTAGCAGAAAACGCTTAAGGTGACGGCCAACTAAAATATTAGCTAAATGTCCAAACAACTTAAAAAAAAAAAAAACTAAGTTAGCCAAACCAGCTAGCATATAGCTGAAAAAATAGCCATCCTTCAAAACAGCTTTAAAAAAATGAAAAAGGCCTAAATTAGCCAAAGCAGCTAGCGTGTATGAAATATTAGCTAATCTACAAAATAGTCTAAAAAACTAGCAGAACTTTTTAACATAAATATAAAAAATAAAATGTCAGGAATATTATTCCTGAATAAGTCAATTCAACTCTAACTTTTAGCATTTTACTCTCCATAAAAATATATCTTGTCAATGCAAGATAGCACCGGGCCATTAAAATTAAATGATTTGGAGGGCTGGGTATAATTACCTGGAGGGCTGGACTCGTGCTTTAAGCTGATCCCACTCTAAAAGACTAATTTAAGTGCATTTCCTGTCTAAAATCTATATGGAACAACTTTTTCCTGTTGATATTGTACTGAGTTTAAGTCAGTTAGATAATGTATATTTAACATATATTCAGGGGTTTTCTTCATTTGCTTTAAAACCTTTTGACTGATTGACCTCAATACTCCCAGATGAAGACTAATCAGCACCTCAGATTGGATTTTAATGCATTTTATTTTTTTAATTTTGTATAAGCTATTGAAGAAAAACAAACAAAACATTACACTATAAAATGCATAAATAAATGAAAATGCAATAAAATAAAAGTGC
>NC_050519.1:21586989-21613480 GCF_002922805.2 Oryzias melastigma | reverse complement strand
AAAAAACATAGTATTGATTCAAAAAGTAAAATATACCCCAACACAAATAACCCAAGAACTGGATTGAAGAGTTTTAAGTGATTTGATCCTTATAGTTTCATCCCACTGCTGTTTTTTAAATATTTTATTTGTTAAAGTTTATTGAAATTCTGCTTAAATGATGTGTAAATGCTAAAAAATGTGTTTAGTACACACCACAGATAAAATATTCAACCAGAATCACTAAATGATCATACTGTATTTTGATTATCGCCATGCAGGCCCACTTTTTCACATTAGAGATGATTAAATAAAGCAGCTTTAATTCAGATCCTAACTAATTTAATATTGATTACTGCAGGCCAGCTCTCCCACATTTAGTTTCTGAACTAATGCCTGTTCATATCTTTAATCTGCATCCTCTAACCTGTTCACAAATCACTTTCTTCATCAGGAAGGACAGCTTTGGCTGACACTTCCTTTTGCGCTTTACTTCCTCATGTTTCCATCTACACTCCCCATGCTGGAATGAAAATTCCTTTCCTTAACTCAGGGATATTTTTCATAAAATCAAAGTTTTCTTTTTTTTCCTCCAAACTTCTTTTTTAGTGAGTAATTCTAGCTTTTGATCCATTCAGACAAGGTGTCTGACATCCTCCTTCAGGCCTGGAACAGCTGAGTGGCTAAACTTGTTCTCTGGTTAAACACGCTTCACTTCCTGATACCACAGTCTCAGAGAACCTTGCAGAGCAACCTCTGGCAGTTCCCAGAAAATAAAAAAAATCTGGTCTCCATCTGCTTCCTGCAGAGCAACATTAGTGCATGTGACCCTGCAAAGGTGCACTGTCATGCCAGGAAGAGAAGGAACATGATTGATGAAATAATGCAATCAAAAACTCAACGGCAGGTTAAAAGGGGATGCATACATTTACATTTGAGAAAAACTAATCAGGTGTTTGCTTTTCATATTGAAATGACCCCCCATTATATTCCATTAGTAGGACAGAGGCTCCCTGATTCTGCAGCTGGCCATCAAAGCTGTCCTCAGCCCACAAGGCCGTTCTCCCAAAACCTGATGTGCATCGCCTATAACTGAATTAATGCGTTTACAGGGTCTGCCTTCATCAGTGTAGAGCAGAGAGGAGAACATCACAGGTGTTTTCTCAAACCCATTTTAATCCTGATGCACAAATATAGTGTAAACGTGTTGAAATAAATGTTAAAAAGTGCTTAAATTACAAATATTTAAAATTTAAAGACTATTAAATCCAATAATGTTGTGAAAAAAAATTATAGTGCTGACAAGAATTGCATCAAGTGTTTTTCCAAGTCCATTTTAATCCTGTTTGCCCAAATATAAATAAAAAAGTACTTTTTATCACAATTATTTGAAAAATAAACATTATTAAATCATATAATCTTAATTAAACTATACTTAAATACACTAATTTTAAATAAATCACAAGGCACTACAGTTAACACAAAAGGACTTTATTTGTGCAATTTGCAACAGAACAGCTGAAAATCCTGACTAAACACTGACCCCTGCTGGAGACGAGATGAAACTAACTTTTTTGAACTATTAAAAAAACTTTTTGAAATGTATTTAGAAACAGAATAATTAAAACACAAAAAATGAATTCAAAAATATTCATTTCTGACAAAAGTTATTTAGAAAAAAAACATAAACTTTTTTTTCACATTTGCATTCCTTAAACCTTTGCAAAAACACACTATGCCAGACTTTAAGTTTAAAACTCTGGTCTTCAGATGGAGAATTTTGATCGGATAAAAGTGTTTTCTAAATGGTGGATAAATTCAGGGCTGTGTAGATCAGATTAGTGGTGGTGCAGATGAATCCTAAGACGTTACAGAGGCTGGAGAGCCCGTGGTAGCGGCCGAACGAGCTCTTGTAAGCTTTGTACTTGGGGTCCTGCTCTCTGAGCTTGGCGTACTCCTCCTTCTGGCTGCCCAGGCCCACCTGGTTCCCCAGGCCGTGCTCCTCCTCCACCGCCCTCATCTGGAACATCACTTCAGTGGCTCCGGGGCCAAACCACTGAGCATTCAGGCCCGCCATGATCAGAGACACAAAGAAAAGAAGAATCTGCAAACGCAAGAGGGGAAGAAGACACGTCAGTTTGTAAATGTTTCAAAAGGAGGTGTGTTTAAATTTAAATGTGATGTTTGACCTGCACGCTCTCATGCCAGTCCAGCAGCTCTCTGGGGTGGTACACGGCGAACACAGCCAGGCTGACAAAGTTACAACCCAGCAGGCAGTAGAAGTACACGGGAAAGAGCTTACTCTGCACCAGGCCAAAGGTGTGTCGAGTCACCTGCGTCACCAAAACGAAACCTGCAGGACCCCCCCCAAAAAAAACGAAATTAGAGAGAACTGAAGATCCAGCACTCTTGACTTCAGTGCTGCTGCTCTCCTACCGGCAATAAAGGAGACCCAGACCTGCATCCCCCAGGTGAAGGAGAGCACCAGCAGGTGGAGAACTTTGATCAAGTCTGTGGGCTCCCCCTCGGTTGCCATGGTGACACCCTGGAAAGGCAAAACAAAAAAATCTGCAGGAATTGCATACTTTATAACTTAACTCATGCAGGGTGTGTAGTAAAATAAAAGGAGCATCAATTTTTCTATTTGCTTTATGTATAATTTATTTTAAAAAGGGTTATTTTTTCATAGATTTAAATAAAAGTCAAGTAAAATTGATTAAAAGATAATTTTATCAAGCTTTGATCAATTTATAGTTAAAAACAGATCAATAAAATGTTTACATTTTGCTTAAAAGATGGAAATCCATCTGTACAATCATTTGTTTTAATATAAACCTTTAATTTTCCAAAGTTTTACTTTTTGTTTAATTTAAAAAATCAGTTAAGCAAAAGTGTTTTTTTCTGGAAAAAAGTGACATTATTTTAAAAATACAAAACTAGAAAGAGTTATAACTATGAATCTAACAGGAAGTGATAAGAATGAAAAGCAAAATCTGGTATATTTTTGTTAATTCTGGGGGTAAATATGAACAAAAAAGTGTAATTTTAGTGTGTATTTAAAGCATAAGTTCTGACAGCAACATGCAGATTATTGAAGTAAGAAAACAATAACAACGGTGTAATCACGCCTATGTTTCTCACATTTTTATTTTATTTTTGACAGCATTTCTTACTCAGCTACTTAAATCTAAAATAACAGTCTCCATGACCGGAAACAGTTCTGAAGATTTTCAAAATAAGACATTTGTTCAATGTATTGCTCTGTAAAGAAGAAAAAATCCCACTTAATTCCAGACATTATTTTATTTCAGCAGCTATTATATTTGTTTTTTATTTCCCTAATTACCACACGTGACCTGTGGACGTTAAAACGTCCATAAAGATACGCAGACAGCTCCTCCTCATGTGCAGCTGACCTGATAAAACCGCAGTGAGATAAGAGAGCATGAAGAGGGAAACGCATTTACGGGTTCATTCTGTAACTTCATTTTAGAGGCCATGTTTCAAAGCCAAAACAAATAAATGAAAACCTAAAAATGTAAAGGATAACTGTTCGCAACTGTACCAACAGTTCTGATGAGAAGCTAACGAGTTTAGCTAAGAAAGAGTTACACAACTAACATTTCTGTAGCAATTCTGGCTTTTTTTTTAAATTAACTGAAGAAATTAAGACTAAAAATATGCTAAATTCTATGTACTTGCCTTTTTGGGACGTTATTGGGTTAGTCAGCAACAGTTAACGTAAGTCCGACCGGAGGTTCAGAGGACTGACACACAGAGCAGCTACTTCCTCCCTCATTGGACTCTTTCCAATAGTCCCGCCCCCAAGACAGAAATGGACCAATCAGAATCCTTAAATAAAAAAACTGGTTTGTCACACGTTCGTTGATTGGTTCTTTCGTCATGTTTACTTTCTCAAGCCCTGCATTCATTTCACACAGATGTTGTTAGAGTGATTTCAGGTTTGGTAGATGTCAAAATTCATTTTAGTCTTTGATAAAACAATATTGTATATATTTGACAACCAATGAAGGAATAAGGGGTTCTTTGAAGCAACAAGAAACATTTAAAATTTAAATGTTTATGCAATAAACTAGAAATAAAATTAATAGTATTCCAAATTAATTTATATCTGCTACAAATACATGATTTATGTTACAAAGTGGTTTATAACTCTGCATTTCAAAATGGAAAATATATTACTCTTTAATTATTTTCTTCTAAACATTATTATTTAAAATACATGCATTAAAACTGACTGCATCGAGACATAACAACTTGTTAAGTTTCTCCTGTAAAATTTTAAACATCTGTTGCTTGGTGATGAGGATTTTTATCGATAAAACTGCATCTCTTATTTTTGATTATATTACCATGTTTAATTAATTCATGCAAAAAGAGCTCAAAATGAGGTTTGGAGTTAGATCATTTCCATAAACTCATATGATGAATATTCTTCAGCAACAAAATAAGTTATGCTATAAAAATAAAGTTCTGGTCCATGTTGTTTTTATAAGGGTCTAAAATGTGTCTGTCTTTGAAAGTTTGATTGCTTTTCCAGTTTTAAGACTTACATAATTTCCAACATCCATTCAAAATATATCCATTTATATACACAATTCACAAAAAAGACAAATTGTTTCCTCCTGTGATCCATAAAATGTAAACGACTGGTCTGTATACAGAAAAAAATCAGCCTAAAGTTGTTTAAACAATATATATTTGATGTAGTATTTTGAATTAGACTTTTTTTTTAATTTAAGCAGTATTTGTGTCCAATGAGTCCAATTTTATCCCAATGTATTCATACATTTTGAGTCCCACTAAAATCTACCTCTAGGTAGGATTGTGTTATGTTAAATATTTCTTATATTTCCATTCAAAACTCAGCAAAAACAAAAATCACCACATTTTGGGAGGTGAAATTCTCTATATGTTAATAAATACCGTTGAGAATTGAAAAGGTGTCTACTCAAATGATTTTGTTCCAATTATGTTAATTGTATTAATTTATTTTTTTTTTAAATTAATTTATTTTTAATTTTACATTTTTGTATGTTTTTATTGCAAACGTCATTTTCTGTACAGAAACTGTACTAAAACTATTGCTTTACATTTTAGATATATACAAACATAATTATTATACAGTAAAACAGAATAAAAGGCATAAAGTTATTGAGTAAAATGCATAGACTGTATATAAAATAATGCCCCCCCCCCCAAAAAAAACCCGTTTTATTTACTAATGGTCACGTGACGCACAGTCGAGCGATGTCCTAGAAAGTTTCAAGTCTCGCGCGACTTTGCGAGAACACGACTATTTAGAGATGCTGCATCCGTTATTCAAATTGAACTGAAAACGCACCTTGGTCGTTCCTCGACAGAAAGCTCTCCTCAGGTAATGTTTTAATTTTAACGAACACCTGAACGTTTGAACCGAAGTGCGGACTTCGCTCCACGTTAGCACCAACACGGGAGATGCGCGCAGATGTTGCTAGTTCTGTAGCTGCCGCTGTTTAGCGCCTGGATGGAGATTGTTTCTAAAGCGCTGCGGTTTTGTGAAATGATCTCAGATCCTGCAGCGGAATCGCAGCTTGAATGGATGTAAATATCGATGAGTGCAGAACGTCATGGTTGTTGATGCGGGCAGAGGTGGGAGGGGCTTCTGGCAGGTTGGCTTCTCTCCCTTAAACACAGTCCTGATTAAAATCATGGCGGTTCAGGGGAAATGTGGCCCTTCAGCAGCCCAAAACACGATTTCAGGTTCAGTGTTGATGTATGAAAAGAAAGTTAAGCGATTACTTGGAGGTTAGCAAACAGTTAGTCACGCAGGGGTAAGGAACCCTGGTCCTCGAGAACCACCTTCCTGCATGTTTTCCAATATACCCTGATCTTGCATGTTCTTATTGGCTGGACACACCTGAACCAGGTAATCAGTCATGAGTAGGGACTCAAACAATTACCTGGTTCAGGTGTGTCCAGCCAATAAAAACATGCCAGAGCAGGGTATATTGGAAAACATGCAGGAAGGTGGCTCTTGAGGACCAGGGTTCCTTACCCCTGTATAGTGTGTTAGTTAGTAAGATGATGGTTTGGAACACACCATTCCAGATTGGTGTGTTAATAAGAACCGAATCACCTACATTTATTCTCACTTACCAACAAGTTCAAGGACAGCAAAACTGCTCTTTAATTAGATTGAGAAAAATTTTTTCTAACTAGATTGAGAAAAAGAGAAAATCCAGGTGGTATAGTCCAAACTGTTAGTGTCTTAACACATCTGATCCAGGTACATGGAAGGATTTGTTTTTTTAAACCCAAAATTCAAAGCAGGGCGGTAGATCTATGATAGAGAGTTGGACATTCCTGGAAATAAAAACACACTTAAATTTAAACAGTAAAACAGGAGTGCCAAACTCAATCGCATAATGGGCCAAAATCCACAACACACCTTAGGTCACAGGCCGAACAGGTTAAACACTTATTTAACAGTCTAAAACTACATTTTTAAAACTTTAAAAACGTAACTTAAAATATGACTAGATAAATAGCATTACCTACGATACTGCTAGCAAGAATGCTGTGAGTTGAATTTGGCTCCTGAAGATGTTGGTGCTGATAGCTGAAGATGCTGAAATTGATTGCTAAAAACACTGAAGCTGATAATGCTGAAGTTGACAGCTGAAAACACTGGAGATAAGTGATGAAAACGCTTAAGTTGTTAGCTGAAATCATTAATTCTTGTAGCTGAAAACGCTGAAGTTGACAGCTGAAAATGCTGGAGATAATGGATGAAAACACTGAAGTTGATAGCCGAAATCATCAATTCTAGTACCTGAAAACGCTGAAGCTGATAGCTGAAATTGCTGAAGATAAGAGATGAAAATGCTTTGTTAGCCGAAATCATTAAAGCTAACAGCTGAAAACGCTGAAGTTTATGGCTAAAACACTAAAGTTAATGGCTGAAAATGCTGAAATTAAAGGTAAAAAAGCTGAAACTGGTAGCCAACTAAAATACTACCTAAATGCCAAATTAGCTTAAAAGAAAAAAAATTCGCCCCCCAGAGCTTGACTTTGACACGTGTGCAGTAAGACCATGAAATTGTTAAGTTTTTTTTATCTCTTACTTTAACTGTTTTTAAAAGTTTAGTCAAAGAAAAAAGTTTTCAGGTCCTTTTTCAAAAACCTTTTGTAAAAAAAAAAAAAATGTTTTTTTTGTCATATAAGCAGAATTTTATTTCAATTTGATTGTCAGTTCTGTGTGTTCCTAAAGTAACAAGTATGCTTGTCTTTGGGATGTGCTAATGATTTATATACTTAATAGGTTGTCAAAGTCCTTTTTCATTCTCTTTATTTATTTATTAATCTAGATGCTTTTATTCACTTTTGTAATACAAGCCTCACAATAAGTTAGAGATTTTGTTATGTACATGAGAGTGTTTCCCATTTTGTCTGAATTTGAATGTAATGCGTTAAATTTCTGTTTAGTTTTACTAATAATGAATAAGAAACAGAATTTTCTTTAGTCTGATATATATCACCCCAACAATTGCACAGAAAAATAAAAATCTACACATTTTTTCACTACACTGTTTCATTATTTAAAATTAATACGTTTAAAATGTAAAAGTATTGTCGTCCTTCTTTAAGTTTTTCCTTTTTATATTCCATATCTTACATATATTCATAAATGTCTATTTTTCACAATAATTTTTAAATTCAGTATTTAGCCCAAATGCATTCTTAAACATTTAAACGTTAATAGCAACTTTCCTCTTCTGCAGTGACCCAATGGCACGCAGGAAGTCCAAGAGGAAGCCGCCCCCCAAGAAAAAGATGACGGGAAACCTGGACACTCAGTTCACCTGTCCGTTCTGCAACCACGAGAAATCCTGTGATGTCAAAATGTACTTTGTAGATCATTTGCTTTTAAAATGTTTATTGTTTTTTAAAATATAGAAATCATATTGTTTTTATTTTGAAGGGAACGAACCCGCAACACGGGGATCATTTCCTGCAGCGTCTGTCTGGAGGAGTTCCAGACGCCCATCACCTGTATCCTTAATCTGAAGTACCTTTGAATGACATCATATGTACGAGTATTCCTTAACCTGTTCTCCACAGATCTGTCGGAACCAGTGGACGTTTACAGTGACTGGATTGATGCTTGTGAAGCAGCCAATCAGTAGTTAAGCTGACCCAGTTAGCATCTGTAGCCCTGTTGGTTTTTCTTTAGTGTATAAAGATCTCACCTTGTTATTTTGGTGCAGTTTGTAGTTCTTATTGGCGGTCGAGTGTTTCAGCAGCAGCAGCCTTCCTGCATCACAGCCCTCAATGTAAATCTGATTATACGATTTCCCTTCAAAAGATTTGTTTTATTGTGGCCAACTCCTTTGATTCAGTCGATGACGTGTGACATGAAACTACCTAAACTTTGGAATCTATATGAGAAGTAGCACCTTTGTGTTTTTGTAATGTTGAGTTCATCAGTCCTCAAAGTGGTCTTTGTTTAGTTCTAAAACAAAAATGTTTTTTTTCTATTTAGACTGCTGGAGTTTTCTCCAAAGAAAACACCATCATAAAACTACTCTGCTTTATTTTATGTCCTGACACAAAAATAAAAACACAAAACCATTTTCAGGTGTCTTTTATTGCACAAATGTAATTTCTGGTGAAGAGGAATGTGCCAGAGGGGTGATCAAACAAACATTTAAGGGTGAAATACTCCAAATACTTAATATTCGTCTTAAAAAAACATATAAAAGTTTGGGTTTAGCATTAGCAACACTAAGTTAGCATTCATTACCAAAGCTGGCCACTAGAGGGCACTCATGTGCAAGCCTTAAGAGTGATCCAAGAGGAGAAATCCTGTGGTGGAACCTTCAGAATGACTACATTCAGTTCTTTCGGTGAGCGTATGACGTGATGAACAACAGTGTTCAACAGAATTCACATTTGCAGCTGTTTACTATTATCAATGCTCAATGCTAGGCAGAGGAAAGTCTGTAAAATCGGTTGCCTTCCTGTGCAGCAGTGGATAAAAATGGACAAAAAAAAAAAAAAATCATAAAAGGCATAAAAGAAAGTACTTTAAAGATCCACCTTAATTTTTTGTTTTTACATTTTCTATCTAATGATGGAGAACATATAAAAAAATAATATTAAAATTGCATTTCTGAGTATTTCTTTATTAAAATCGCTGTGAACCATTTAAAAAAGAGCTATATGGGATGTAGAAAATACACAAGCTCCAGGCTCCGCCCCATTCTGATCATCCACGTATAGACAAAAAGATCCATCAACGTCTGTCTGAGCTGGAATTTGGATCAGAACTGGACAGCTCCAGAGAGCTCACATCAATGATGAGGGGAAAGGGGGCGGGGTTGCTACATGCAAATGGTCCCGCCCACAACTCAGTGGTGAATATTTAATAAACTTCTGCAGAAACTATGTCCTAGAAAACCACAAGAGTGTTGATTTTAAGTAAAAATGTTATAATTAAAAGATCCCTGGGAAAACTTTGAAAATAAATCAAAAGATGATCGAAGTGGATCTTTAAAGTATCTTTGCTGATCTACTTTCACCAGTTTTCAGACAAAGCTACAGTTTCAGAAGCCTGGGATGAGGAGAAAACAGGACTTTCATGCAAAGTTAAACCTTCAAACAGCTACACTACACCTGCGCATGCTCCTTCATCAAAGCAGTGACCTAAGCTCAAAGAAAAACTTCTACTGCTTTAAATAACAAGAGACTTTAAGCAATCAAACCACAGTTTCTGCATTTGTCCATCAGTCCATCGTGGACCGGGAGCTTCTGCCGTGGGTGAACCCGCGGACATGGACTCCAATTGGGCCAAAGTTCATAGCACCGACGTGACAGTGGCGAGCTCTCGACGAGCTTTCATGCTCTTCGACTTCTGAAGGCCTAAAATCTCAGGTACAAAAAACAAAAACTATAAATAGAAAAGAAGTCATGTTGTGTGAAGATCTTCTAGATGTAACAACCTTCAAAAGCAAACATTGGTTTGAAATGAAGGAAATACCTTTCTAACAATAAAAAAACATTTTAAAAACAGGGAATGAACTTGATCATGACTTTGATTTGAATTAAATATCAGTCCAGAGCTTTTGTTCAGTGGTGGTTTGAGGGTGAAGCAGAGAGCGGGGCCATCCATGCTGTTTCTTTAGTCAGAGTACTGGTTGTAACCGTCAAACTCCACCTCGCTCCCGTTGTCGTAAAACGCCTCGGCGGGGTTGGCGCAGTACTTGTTGTCGTAAACCTGGCGGGGCAGACCGTACGTGGTCATGCCCTGTTGGGAGGCCACTTTGTTGGTGCCCATCTGCAGAGAGATGGTGGTGGTGTCACAGTTCTCCAGCTCCAGCTTCTTATCAAAGATGTGCCTCCTTGTTCCTGGAGCAGTCATCCCCGCCTGGGACACACAGAGACCAAGCAGGACCTTTAAAACGGCAACTGACTTCTGACACACCCATGAAAAGATTTTAAACAGCTCACCAAAAGCTCTACTGTCACTCTCAATAAACAACAATGCCAGTGCAGATTAGGGCTGCCACGATTAGTCGACTAATCGACGACTAATCGACCATTAAAATATTCAAAGACTAGTTAAATAGTCGATTAGTCATTATTATATGGAGTAAGAGTGTAGTAAAGTTGAAAGTTATAATAGCATTATGCTAGCATTTTTGACTATTCTGGCATTTATTAAGGTTTTTTAGGCTATTTTGGTATTTAGCTAATATTTCAGCTACATACTAGCTGTTTTGGCTAACAGTTTTTTTTTCAGTTTTTTAGGCCAATTTCACATTTAACTAATATCTTAGCTGGCTATCAATTTCAGCATTTTCAGCTATAAGCTTCGGCATTTTTAGCTATCAGCTTCAGCATTTTTAGCTATAAATTTCAGCAATTTTAGCTATCAGCTTCAGCGTTTTCAGCTAACAGCTTCAACGTTTTTAGCTATCAATTTCAGCGTTTTTAGCTATGAGCTTCAGCGTTTTTAGCCATCAGCTTCAGCCTTTTTAGCTATCAATTTCAGCGTTTTCAGCTAACAGCTTAAACGTTTTTAGCTATCAATTTCAGCGTTTTTAGCTATAAATTTCAGCGTTTTCAGCTAACACCTTTAACGTTTTTAGCTATAAATTTCAGCGTTTTCAGCTAACAGCTTCAACGTTTTTAGCTATCAATTTCAGCGTTTTTAGCTATCAGCTTCAGCGTTTTCAGCTATCAGCGTTTTTAGCTATAAATTTCTGCTTTTTGAGCTAACATATTCAACGTTTTTAGCTATCAATTTCAGTGTTTTTAGCTATCAGCTTCAGCTTTTTTAGCTATCAGCTTCAGCGTTTTCAGCTATCAGCTTCAGCGTTTTTTAGCTATAAATTTCAGCATCTCCAGCTGTCAGCACTAGCATCTTCAGCGGCTAAATTCAGCTTAGAGCATTCACACTAGCATTATCACAGGAAATGCTATATCTAGTTCATAATTATGTTAGAAAGTTTCGGTTTTAACATTTTTTAAATGTAGTTTAAAAAATAAACCAATAAACATTTATCCTGTTAAGGTGTGTTGTGGACTTTGGCCCCTTGTGTGAGTTGGAGACCCTGCTTTAGTGTAATCAATCAACCTATTAATCACATTTTTGGACTGTACCTTCCACTGGTATCACTCTTTGTAAAGTTCACTACTTTATAGAAAGAAGGGAAACATCTCTGCACCTGGGTGGCTCCCTTGTTGGTGCCCATCTGCAGGCTGATGGTGGACTGGTCGATTGGGTTGTCCATGGCTATTTTGGCATCATACAGATGGCGTCGCGTCCCATAAGAAGTCATCCCCTTTTGGCTGGCAAACTGGTTGGTGCCCATCTGAACGGCAGCATGGCGGTTAAGAGGGATCCTTTCAGACGCTTCACCTCCAAAAATCTGAGTGCATTCAAGCATTTCTGACCTGAAGACCGATGACGTTGCGTCCCTCCCTGAGCTTCTCAGGGGCGAAGCGTCGCTGCTGCTTCTCAGCGTACTTCACCCCGATATCATACTTGGAGTGGAAACCTTTGGACTTGGCCTGAGAAAAGAAACAATGAATAACCCAAATATTCTTTATTAGATAAGCTTAATCATAGACATACAGTAGAATCAGGGTCACACAGGCTTCATGTGCATTTAAAGGAACATTTTAAAGATGTTCTCACCATTCCAGCCAGAGCGATGAGCGTGCTCTGGACCTGAGTGTGGTTGACGTTCTCAAACAGATCGTTAGCCTCAAAGATGTCGTGTGGCTTCAGACCATACTCCGTTATCGCACGGACAAAATTCCCAATGTTTTCCAGCTGTGGAAGACAGCAGGCAGAAAGCAAGGAGACAGCAGTTTGAGAAACCTCATTGTTTTGGCCATAAAATCCAGTTTTACACAGTAAAATACCAATCAGTGAAGATTTCCATCAACGTTTGTAGACTTTGGCAAACAGGTATCTAAACCCAGACCTTCCATTTCCTTCAACACACGACCAGCTAAAGAAAACCTGATTAGTCTTTCACTGTGGTTCAGATGTTACCTTAAATCACAAACGGAGCTTATAGTGAATACATCAGGAGACCGGCTGGTTAAAATGCAGTTCTCACCACAGTGAAACCACAAAAAAGTCTCCATGTGGTTTGATGGTTCTTGGTGATTTAAGCCTTAATCACATCTTACGGGGTGCTGTTGGTTTTTGGGATATTGTTCGGTCCATAGAGAGTAGTGAGAGTCAGTTCCCTCGATGCTCGTACGACCATCAGCGACATTGTGAAAATGGAAAGTAAAACTGTTGTGCATGTTTACGATAAGTATTCGTAAGGCTAATGGAGGTTATACACTCTTGCTGTCCTTTGATGCCCTAGTTGATAGTAAGGTGCGACGACTCTGATATTCTCTGATATTTTGTGCTTTTTCAACCGTAGACAGCCTGCATCCACCCGATGTGTCTAAGGCAGTGGTCGCCAACCGGCACAGGTCCGTGAGTCACTTGGTACCGGGCCGCAGACAGAAAAAAAGAAATACATGAGCTAACTTAGATTGTTTTCGCTAAGTTTATTTTCTGAGGAAGTTTATTTTGAAAAACTGCAGGATTCTGTTGAAAATCTCCGTCTTGGCCACGTGACTTAAAGCAGCTAGCTGCACGGCTACCTGGATTGCTAAGCTAGTAGCCAAAAGATAACAAAAACCAAACATATTTGTAAAGTTTCTTTGTGGAGAAAAGAGTAATGCCGGGGTCACTCTGCACACGGAACGGAGGGCGCTTCCATTCGGCGCCCTTGTTAATCTTTGGTGTAGTTCACAGCAGACGTGAAGCGCCGCCGTCCTCCACGGCTGGCTCGACAGTGCAGTGATTGTTTCAGCATCTGGTCTATTTTTTGCGCGAGTGATTCGCGTCAAGGAAGGAAGTTACGCCAAAACACAATAGAACTTCTAGTTAATTTTCAAAATACAATCAATTTTTCACAATAAAATACAGGTATCGACAATGTGATCATATTTTTGTCTCTAAACAGACTGTAGAGATGAAAATACACCATCCCCCCTTTAAATGTTGGGGTTGGGGACCGGAGACCTCTGTGAATATGCAAAATCCGATTACGGATAACTCCAATCTCTATCTCACCCCCCCACTGCCGCAGCCAAAGAATTTCCATTACGATCCATACTCTCAACTTTTAATTTAGCATAAAGAGTTTTTTTTATCCAAAACAATACTCTCTGTGCCTTTAAAAAGTGTGTGCTTCCTCCCGAATAAGTGCGAGAGAGCATCTCTATCCAGAATTTTCCACTTTCATCCACAGTAAACACCTTCTCTGGATGATAATCATCCATGATTATGAGGATATTTTTGAGCCGCCTCTGAGTCAGCTGATGCCATTTCTCCATGCAGGCTCGCTGTGAGTGTGTGGGCGAGTGTGTGTTTGTCTTCAACTGCACCAGCCGCTGCTGCACCTTTGGTAGCAAAACTTTCATACAAGCATCTTGAAATTTCAGAGTTTTTTGATGAACCGGAGGAGTCACGTGACTGAAGAAACACAGATCGATGTAGTGGGCCGACTACGGACCGGGGGTGTGGTTTTGGATGTCTAAAAACACAATCAAGTGGATTCCGTGCTCACTCCACTTCACACACCGTCAGTGAGTAAACCAAAGAAGAGCCTTCATCTTCAAAGATCAATAAACCTGCTGTTTACAGACAAAACTGTGAGTCTTCCTCCACATACAGAATTATTAAGACAGTTGTTCTCATGTAGCAGAAGCCGCTCTGGCTAATACGCAGCAACAGACTCGACTGTTTCACACACAGACAATAAAGTTGGAGACTTGGTGGATTCACATTTGTATTATACTTAGAAAATACCAATTTTACCGCTGTTGAGTGATTTTATTTTACCTAATTTATATATCACACCTTAAAAGTCAGACGTAGCTGAAGCTAGCGTCTGGTTATTAGCCTTCACTTTGACGTTGAAGGTAAAATCTTCATCGTTAAGTTCAAACCAGCCGCAAACATAAAGATTCAATCAAATAAAGTTGCTGATTTGTAGGAACTTGTGAAAGGGATATTGGAGAATTTTCCTACAGAAAGGCTGAATTAGGTAGACATCCGTTAAGAAACTTTAGCACAGAAAATGTTCCTTTGTGTTGAAAAAAATTCCCAATGAATGAAGACAAAATATGATCAATCTGTAAAGATAACCAGAGTCTGGACTGAGAGTTCAAATAGAAGTCTATGAGAGAGAAACTCGTGTAATGTTTCTTTTAAGGAGTTATTTTCAAATCAGAAACAATTTCTTCAAATCAACAAAGCAACTTTGTTTCATTGAATCTTCATCATATGTATAAAATACAGATATTTTTAGACGTCTTAAACAAAATTTCTTATAATAGCACTTTATTTTGAAAGAAGATTTTCATAAAGCGGAAGTTAAAAAGACCAACTTCAGCCTGTTCAGACCGGTCTGTGAAAATATTGAATAATTTAAACTAGGCCGTGGCCTGAAAGAGGTTGAGGAGCACTGGCTCTAGGAGAGCAGATGAAGCGAACAATAACTCTACCTGGTGCCAGTTCTGGTTGGAGTGGTTGATCTTCCTCACTGAACCTGGCTGAAGAACATTTATGAGTCTGCAAAGACACAGAAGGTCCCTCGAGTTAGAAGTCCGACAGCAACAACTGACAGGAGTTTAAGGGTTTGGCCCTCACTCGCACAACAGGACTCCATCCTTCAGGCTCTCCATGAAGTTGTCTCCCATCCGTTTGCCGGTCACGTCCTCGATCCACATCCGCAGCTCCTCCTCCTTCTGAGGGTCATACTTGCTGGCCAGCTGTGGAGCAAAGCACAACATTAACTTTTGGTAAAACACCAAAAAGGATCATAGAAAACAAATGTGTCACAAAGCTCATGTCAATAGAACTCCATGCTCTATGAAACTTTTTTTTCTCTTTTTTGTTGAATTCTTCTGCTCTTCAGTCTTGCTTTGCAGAGTTTCAAGACTTGAGATTGTATATTTTCATGTGAGGAAGCAGCTACAAGGTTCTACTAGCTGAGCTTTGAGCGAGTACACCATCCCATAAAAAGATCCAGACTGGAATGAGTGATGCTACGTTCACACCAGGCTCTGCAACATGTGTTCAAGTCACCATTTCCCCCAAAAATTTGCTTATATGGAAGTTTGAGGACACGCATTCAAAACTCTTGTGTTCAAGTCTCGCTAAGCTAGTTTTTGGGTTCTACGTAAAAAAAATGTGCAGCTGTTGAATACATATTGAAAGCTAGTTGAAATTTGACCAATCAGGGACTCAGATTTGGATGCACAACACATGTCTGGTGTAAACCGCTGACGGGACATTTCAAGCCCCTCCCCATTCGTGTTCCAAGCAGGAAGTACCTGGTGGGTTCAACTAGGTCAGGGGTCTGACTCTTTTAACCCTTTATTGTGGCTCTTTAGCTTTAATGAAAAATGCTAATGATTGAATAAATAAGAGATTAGGTAGTTTAGTTTAGTCATTTCTGTTTAGAATTTTAACATGTCTAAGACCAAGAAAAAGAAAGTTTAAATTACTGTCAGAAATTCTATAGAAATGTTCTTTAAGTTTGTCAAACAAAAGTCCCTAAAAGTTTTTCATTTTGGTAAATTACACTAAAGTGGTTAAAGTTTTGAACAAATGTGGTTTAAAATGATTGAATATAATTTAAGATGTGTATTTTCAATAAAAAGCTCAGGTTATTCTAAATGTTTGAGGTTTTTTTTAATAAATATATTCTTTTAAGATGTTTATTTTTGAGATTAAAATAAAAAAAAAAACAACAAAGCCTCAATGATAAAAATATGCTTGACTGCGTTGCATTTTTAATATAAGTAAAGCTGCTGCAGCAGGAGCTTTCATGAGTTTTATTTTGAAAGGAACTAATGTGCGGCGCTGTCAAAAGTAAAAGAGGTTACAACTGTATATATAGAAACATATAGACACTTTATTTAAAAGCTAAATTTATAAATGAATGCTTAATTCCCCAAAAAGCATAAATATTGTGCATTTTTAAAGATTAAGTGTGATTTTGTGGGTTCTGGTCTGATAGAAAGTAGACCAAATGGCTCTTTTGGTATTAAAGGTTGCAGACTCCTCGACTAGGACAAAACCCTATAGACTTCCACTGAGAAATAGACAGTTACCGGTATTAGAAATACAACATGTTAAAGAAGTAATGTTTTTAGGAGTACTAACTGATGATATGTTATATTGTAAATCTTCTCTAAATTACATAACACAAAGTTTCCAGATCTAGAGCTATTCTGTTTAAAATCAGTGACGTATTAAACAAAAAGAGTTTGTATCTTGTTTACTGTTCATTAGTTGTTCCGTATCTTTCATATTTGCAGAGATTTGGGGAAATGCAGGAAAAACTATCGTTGAATCTTTGGGTAAATTACCAAAAAAAGCGATTAGGATAGTTAACAGAGCAGGATATTGTGAATCAACAAATTCTTTGTTTTGTTTGAATAAATTATTGGAAATTGTTTTTGTAAAAGTATTAGAAATTGTTCATAGAGTAAAGCATAATTTTGTTCCAAAAAATATACAGAAATTGTTTATTTTAAGAGTTAGACAGTATAATTTAAGAGGTGTTTTTTACTTTGAACAGGTTAAAGTGATAAGGCGAGATGTGTTTCAGTTCTCGGTGTGAAATTATGGAATAAACCGAGTGATGAAATAAAATTACGTTTTTTTTTGCAGTTTAAACAATGTCTAAAATTCAAATGAATAGATTAATACTGTTACTTACTTGTATTTATTTGAAAAAGATTGTTTTCTACTGGATTGTATTAAGTTTGTTTAGTAAAATTCATCAGCATGGACTTGTTGAGTATTAAAGCTTCTAACAAACATCATATGCTTCAACCTATTCTCTTTTTATTGGTTGGTATAAGTGGTATTTTAACGAGCGGGTGGGAACGTGCTGACGTCATCATGATGTGAACCGCCCCCTCCAGGAAGAGTCTGTGCTGCAAGCTCCTCCCCCAGACTACAACGAACACACACCCACTTGTAGTTCATCTTGTATGTAATCTGCAGAAAAACTAATAGACTGTAAGGCAATGTCTTTTAAGTGTTGAAAATGTTTTATTTGGCTGTGAGAGGTTTAGGTGTAGAGCTGGGCGATACGGGAAAAAAATTTATATCCCGATATAAATTATTTTATATCATAATATATCACGATATAAAAAAATAAATTATATTCTCAGTTATTAAAAAAAGCTCTTGCTAGTTTTACTATGAAAACAGGAAGCTTCACTAACACTTTATTTTGAAGATTTGTTTACTTCCGGTGACTGTAGCGCTACTCATTCGGCTTTGTTTTAGTTCATTAATTAAAATCAAACATTATTCTGTATTTCAGGGCAATGAAAATTTTACTACATGGTAATTTACTACACTCTACTATATTTATAAAGATCGTGAATCAGCGATTTGGACGTCGCGAATATTCACACTCAAATTTTCGGGAGCAGATGGTGAGAATCCGAATGTTCAGATATTTGTTTCACAGTTTGGTTTATCTCTGATTTTTGTAATCTCACATGTTAATTTTCGAGGACTTTCCTTGAGTGATAGAAGGTTTGTTGTGTTAGCATCGGTGTGGGAATAGCCTCCTAGCATAATTCACATATTACTGTCTTCTGCTCATTGTCGGACGTCTTGAATCGAAAACACAACCAAATCACAGATGTCCCGCTCTGTTAGTGAACGTGATTCTTCCTGGGCTCTCTGCATCGGTGTATCTGTCTGTTTCAACACCAAGAAAACGACTCAAAGCTGTTCTGCGTCCATTGTTATATATAGATATTTTTTGTGCACACAATGATGAGGCTCGGACTATTTAATGATGTATTTGTTGTTACTGATCAAATGAGGTTATAAACTGTAGAAGAGAAATGGCACGATAGACACTTTTCTATCGCCCACACCATATGTATCATAATTTCACCCGGCACTATTTAGGTGTTTGTTTAAACTTCCAAAAGAAGAGCCAGCACATCAGAAGTGGCTGAATTTTATCTTTGGGAGCGTGCAACAGACCCGCCAGCAACTCTTTGTCTGTGACCGCCACTTCACAGACGACTGTTTGATAACCTCGGCATGTATCAAAGTGGATTAAATCTCAGAGCCGGCACCATTCCTACACTCAAACCGGATGAAGAGGTCACACCTGTAAGTAAATCATGCAGTATACTGTTATACTGTAAGCATATAACGCACCAGCTACAACTACTACAACTTCCAGTGTGTGGATGCATAATAACAACATAAACATTGAGGGATGCCACTTAAATGGATTTTCCCTAAATACAGCTACTCAATGTGTCTTCCGGATCAGATTGTGGGTCAAGAGTGTAAGGCTCCACAATCTCCATATCCATCTTTAAAAATAGTTCGGATGTTGTTAGTTTACAAGCGCGAAACGCGGACACAAGCAGACACACTGAGGAGATGCGGGGAGGATCATTGACGGTGTATGGGCAGGCTCAATGATGACGTCATGAAATGGTCGGGACCGACAAAGAGCGAAAGGCGGAGCCTCAGAGATCGAGTCGTATTAAAACGGTCCACAAAAATGACTCAACATTCATAAATAATTTGTTTTTTAGTATTCCGAAGGTAATATATTAATATATGTATATATGGATAAAGTTTACTTTAGAAAGGCTTAAGAAAATCATGGTATGGCCCCTTTAATATTATGAACAAAAAAAATTTTAAATCTAAGATTAGAGAATAAATAACACTTTAATGTGTTATTTATTGTTTATTTTAGTGTTATTTATTATTAATCATTATCTTGTCTTTGGAGCTATGTTATCAAATTGATCAATCAATCTATCTATACCACATGTTTCAAAGTCAAGGCCCGAGAGCTGCGGCCCTCCAAGTAATCATATCCGACCCTCCAGATCATTTTATTTTATTGTTATTAATGACCCGATGTTATCTTGCGCTTATTTCTAACTTGAATAATTTTGACAAAATATATTTTTATGGAGGGTAAAATATTGAAAGTTATTTAAGGTTAAAGTTGATTTATTCTGGAATATTATATTCCTGCCTTTTTATATTCATAATTATGTGAAAAAGTTACAGTTTTCAAGTTTTAAAAATAGACTATTCTGGCATAAGATTTTCTAGGCGTCAATGGAGTTTAGCTAATATTTGTGCTACATGCTAGCTGTTTTGGCTAAATTAGACTTTTTTTCAGTTTTTTTTTGTTTTGGAGTTAAGCAAATATTTCAAGTATATAGTAGGTGTTTTGGCTAATTTAAGCTTCTCTTTTTATGCTTTTTTAGGCTGTTTTGGAGTTAGACTAATTTTCAAAGGCTAACTGTTGTGGCTAGTTTAAGCTTTTTTAAAATATTTTTAGGCTGTTTTGGAGTTTAGCTAATATTTCAGCAACATGCTAGTTGTTTTGGTTGATTTAAACTTTAAATTTAAACTTTTTACGTTTTTTTTAGACTTAGGTGTTGGGCAAATTTTTACACATTAGCTGTTTTGGCTAATTTAGCCTTTTTTTAATTGTTTTTAAGGATATTTTGAAGTTTAGCTATTTTTTCAGCTACATGCTAACTGTTTAGGCTAACCTATGTTTTTTTTGTTTGTTTTTTTAGGCTAATTTGGCATTTAGATAATATTTTAGCTAGCTATCAGCTTCAGCATTTTTAGCTATCATCACTAGCATCTTCAGCAGCCAAATTCAGCTTACAGCATTCACACTAGCATTATTGCAGGTAATGCTATAAATCTAGTTCATAATTATGTCAAAAAGTTACGGTTTTAAAGTTTTTAAAATGTAGTTTTAGAGAGTTCAATAAATGTTTATCCTGTTTGGTCCGCGACCTCAGGTGTGTTTTGGATTTTGGCCCCTTGTGTGATTGAGCTTTACACCCCTGATCTAGTGTGTGTGCAAACATTTTCTTCCTTTCTATTTGTAGGACTCAATTATGTTGTATCTTCCCATAACAAACAGGTAACTGATGGATTCTGAAATACAATAAAACGTTCTCTGAGTTGAGGTGTGTTAACAGAACAGGAAGACAGATCAGATTGAGAACGGCTTGTGGACATTCCTGCATGCACAGCTCTCCTTCATCCATGCATTTCCTAACTGGCACAAACACGCTTCCCTAATACTTTGAATTCTGGCGTGGGTTTTAGAGCTGCATCCCCTCCTCCTCCTCCTCCTCCTCCTCCTCCTCCTCCTGCACGCACACATTCTCTCCCCAGTTCTCCTGAATGTTCTCCCGATAAGTCTGGGATCAGCAGCCAACACAAACAAGTCGTTCAAAGCAGCAGGGATGGCGCGGCTTCCAGCCCATCACACCAAACTTGGGAGAAACGGCAATCTGAAAAATTCCTCCTTCCCCTCCTCACTGTCCTCCTTTCCCCCTGATCAGGTTTCTCCCCCTCCCCTTCTCCTCTCCATGCGGGTTTTCCAGGATCTGCCCTTTTACAGCGAGCCGACTGTTCAGGGAGGACGGCAGGAGCAGCAAGGTCTGGTTCCAGGACCTGGATCCGGTCAGGAGTTTGATTTAGGAGTTCATACTGCTTCATTTTGGATTTTAATTTTTAGAAACATTAAATAAATATTTTAAAATGACTGGAGAGGAAAAAACGGGTTATAATATTGAGAAAAATAAAAATAAGACACAATTGGGTTAGATGTCAAATTCACTAAAAATATATTCTTTATTATATATTTTTTGTATTATATTTATGTATATGACAAAAAAAATCTGAATCTCTGAAGTTAGAGTTTTTCAGAGATTAAAACTACAACTTCTCTGTTTCTGGAACTCTTGCATGTTTAGAAAATATATTCAAATATATTGTTTTTATTTTCAATATTAAGTTAAAATCCATTAGCTGTGATGCAACTAGGTGTGTGAAATTTGTCCTCCGCATTTGGCCCATCCCCCGGGGGAGGGGTTAGCTGCAGACACAGCCGTGCTTGGGAACCATTTGGTGGTTTACCCCAATGAGTTATATATCACTAGAGATAGCATGCTAGCTTGTTGCATACGCAAACATCAGACCGGATCAGACCGTGTCACGCCGATCTGGGTGTGGACCGGCCCACATGTAACGGGCGCTAGCGGTATACGGCGATGTCGGCTATCCACCGATCCGTTTATAGACCGAGGAGTCTAACCGTTCGTGTAAACCTCAGTCTGTGTGTAGATGTGAATAAAATCACAACATCAGGCATGCATTGCTTTTCCTAAGTTTGAAATGTCGTTATATTGTTGCACTTTGTACAAACACATTATTACCATCACCTGAAATTGATGATCAGAGTTTTTTCCTTTTTAAAATCGGACCTAAATTAAGCATTTTATGGTCATTTTAATGTGTTTGCTAAACCATGTCTCATCGTTTTTATACCATTCCAAAATGGCGTCGCTCTTTACATATCTTGGACAACAGTAAAAGCCTGCGTGTCATCTGTAGTGATACTAACCTACACAGTTTAACCCCCCAAATGCTGAGTGTCAAACAGGGAGGCACTGAGTCCCATTTTTAGTCTTTGATAAGGCTCAGCTGGGATTTGAGCTCATGACCTTCTGGTCTCAGGGTGGACACTCTACCACAAGGCCACTAACCTGTCCTTTTAAAAAATGCATTGTGGTAAAAATAAACAAAAAAACGCAACAAAAGCTAAAAAAAATAGAACAGGGTGGTTGTTTTTTGGATAATTATATGAAATATTCACTTTCAGGAGATTTTTTTTCTAAAAAAATTTCAAAACTAAAAACGTTGAAGTTGATAGCTGAAATCACTGAAGCTAATAGTTGAAAAGATAGCCAGCTAAAACATTAGCTAAATGCAAAAAAAAACCTTGGTTAGCTAAAACAGCTAGCATGTAGTGGAGAAAAATAGCTAAAATTCAAAATTGCCTAAAAAAAAATGGGAAAAAAGCCTAAATTAGCCAAAAGAGCTAGCATGTAGCTGACATATTAGCTAAACTCCAAAATAGCCTACAAAATCTTAATAAATACCAAAGTAGTCCAAAAAGCTAGCTGAATGCCAATTTTAAAAATCTTAAAACTATAACTTTTTAACATAATTATGAATAATAAAAATCCAGGAATATTATTCCAGAATAAATAACTTTCAATATTTTACTCTCCATAAAAATATATTTTGTCAAAATTATACAAAATAGAAATAAGCACAAGATAACATCGGGCCGTTAATAATAAAATAAAATGATATGGAGGGCCGGATAGAATCAACCAGAGGGCCTGATCCCACCCTGGGCCTTCACTGTGACACATATACCGGGCTTGGGACACTCACAACCAGGACACTGGTGTGTGCCCTGCTGAGGCTGCATTCATCTTTTTTTATGTCTGTCCATCCATTCTGCCAGTTTTTTAATGTCTTTTTTTAATTTATTGTATTTTTTGTAATGTTCATTTCTCCGATTAACTGTGGGTTTTTGTGGTGGGGGACAGTTATGGCCCATGCCTATATCCAGTTTTGCTATTCGCTGAATGAGACAAACATGTCTCTATTTCTAAAAATTATATTTCAACTTTTCCTCCTTTAGATATTATCTTGTGGTGAAAAGGGGGCGTGTCAGCGTTCCATCTGTCTCCTGTCCACCTGCATTTCATCACTTCTGCCTCACATGTAAACAGTTTAGAGTCAGGACACTGTTTCAGTTCCCAACCAGTCGCTCCTTAAAAGGCCATCAGAGGATGCTGGCGCCGCCGCCGCTGCTGCTCTCTGCTCGTGTCGCTCTTCTGGATCGTACCATCTCGGCTTCAGTTTTTAGTCTGTGTCCGACCCCGGGACTTGTAGGGCGGCCGCTGTCTGCTGGATGGAAGTCACGATAGGAATGCGGGCTTCACGGAGAACAACGGAGTGAAATTAAGACGCCGCTGAGAGATGGAGCCACTCAGAGGAGAGGTCACATCCTTCCAGAACAATGACGAGGACGGTCTGTGTGCGGGAACTGACCATTTTTCCGAGCTAAACACGAGCAGGAAACACGTGCGCCATTCTGACGCTGCAAGTTTACCGCTTAGACACAAACAAACAAACATCATGTTTCCAGAATCACCACAACAGAAGAAAAGTCTCTCCAGGTCAACATCCACCTTCATGCTCTGACCCCCCCATAATCCCCAACAATCCACTCCTTCAGTGAGGGGGGGCTGAACCAAACTGGATCAAAGAGTCCTGCTTCGATTTTAATCTAGAAACTAAATTCAAATTTTAAAAATGACCTTTAAGGTTCCAAGATGTTGCAGAGTTTCCCCCCTTCCAGGGGCGGAGCTAGAGCGGGGCAACCAGCAAAAAGCCCATCTTTATTGACAAAGATCAAGAAATCATCAATCCAAGCTTCTTTAGGTATTAGAAATAGCATCATAGCTAAAAGGACGACTATTTTGATAATAAGAATAAAGCTGTTTGAAATATGTGTTTTTGATCCTTTCATTTGTAAAGGCCATCTACATATGGAGGGATTTTTGTGCCGTTATTTCAAGCACAACAGTCACCATTTTTACTCTTTATTTTATTCATTTAAACTTCTATTTAACCAGGTAAGCTACTAAGAACATGTTCTTATTTACAATAATTACCTGGGATGCAAAGAATATCCATTTTGAGTGTAAAACACAAAATAAATTGTGTGATCTAAAAATTATTTTGCACTTCGAACATAAAAATGCATTTAAAGCTCAAAACACACAAATGTGCAATGTTAAAATGTCACACATGTGCCACAAAAGGATGGAGCCACACATATTTAAAACCCAAATAAAACATTTCGAAGAAAATATTGGTGTTTGGCCAAGAAAAATGTAAAATGTCCAAAAATATTTGCTATTATAAAATAAGCGTAATTATTGTCAGCTTCAAATGTTCTGTTTTTAGGTTTCAAAACTCAAACTTTCAATTTCAAAACTTGTTTTTCACTTTCAACTCCTTTTTTTTCATTTTCAAATCTGAAAATTTCAGTTTCAAAACTTTTGGCCCCGTTCCGGCGCGTTGGGGCGGGGCTAACATGAAGGACCAATCAAAATCGATGAGGGTGGTAACTTCAGTCCCGGGGGATTCACTGACTCCTAGAACTGGGATAATTATGGTCAGAAAATGGCTGTTTAGTCTGTACTATCATAGTCTGAAGTTATCCCCAGACAGGTGTAAAAGCAGAGTTTTATCGCGTCCAAAACGCTGTTCTAGCCCGTTCAAAATGCCATCTTATTGTGCAATCTTATTCTACTTTTTTTTTTTTTTTTAGCCAAACACCAATATTTTTTTCAAAATGTTTTATTTCGGTTTCCAATAATTATGGCCCCAAAATTGCTCCATACGAGGATGCTAGGACATGAAAATGGATGACAGTGATTGGTTGGCTTTTATGGCACATTTGTGAATTGAGAGAGAATTTCAATGGAGTGAAAATTATTTTATTTAAAAATATTTTTCAGTTTCAAGTGCAAAATATTTTTTTAAGCACACATCTTTTTTTACGTTTTACCCTCAAAACGGAGAGTGTAGCTCTTGGAATATTGGCATAAAGAGCACTCCATATTCCACTCTGCTGCTCTCATCCAAAGACCTCAGCCCCCACAGAAAATGTTCTAGTCCCGCCAATGCCCACCTGCCCTAACAGCTGATACCTCCATGTGACCTCTGATGGACCCGCTTGAGGAGACCCCCCAAAGAAATACATACAATTTAAATTTAAAATAGAAAAATAATTTTCAAAAAGCCCACCCACCTTACTCTTAACCTCGGCAGAGAGTCCGAAGGCCGGTCCGCTCCTAAAATGCATCGACATTCTGCCCTGTCTGGGTCTCTGTCCAAAAGCGGGAAAACCTGACCGGAAGTCCTCGGAAAACGCCGGTTTTCACTTCTTCATGTGTGTGGAGGTGCTGGCAGTCCCTCTCAGACCCGCGGTGGACACACTGACACACTCTCTGGGACTATTCTGGATCTTTTTAAACTCTCGCCATGTGAGCGCTCGCTGGTTGGTCCGGGCCGCCGTCCAATCACGGCGCAGCCCGCTCGGGCGCGCGCGCGGCGGGGAGAGTGATGTCATCGCTCGGGCATGACTTTTGAAAGCGATGTCACTTTTTCCGAGGGCGCGTGCGTGTGAGAGCTGCTGTTTGTAGCAGTTGTGTCATTGTGACGTCGACGTGTTACGTTTCTGTCAACGGATATTAAAGACATTAATTCCAATTATGGTCAAAAGTGTATTGAAAGATGCAAAAAAAAAAAAAAACTTTAAAAATGTGTTTTACAGATTTAGGTTGTTTTAAATCAGAATTAATAGAATAAACGAATCATGAATTTAATAAGTCTGCTTAAACCTGTTCACATTTTACATCCACTGTTTTGGGTCCGATTTAAAGCTTTGTTGGACTAATTCTAGCAGAAAATGTGTGAAACCAAAACATTTCCCCTTCCAGAAAAAAATAACTCCTTTGAAGTCCCACTCCAGCAAATGATGCTTTTGGTGTTATTACATGTTCTTGAATTGTTCCTCTGATGATGTATGTCAGGGGTGTCAAACTCAATCACACAGGGGCAGCCAAAATCCAAAACACACCTTATGTCGCAGGCCGGACGACATAAACATTTATTGAACACTCTAAAACTACATTTTTAAAACTTAAAAACTGTAACTTTTTAAGATAATTATCATCTAGATATACAGCATTACCTGCAATAATACCAGTGTGAATGCTGTAAGCTGAATTTAGCCACTGAAGATGCTAGTGCTGTTAGCTGAAGATGCTGAAATTGATAGCTAAAAATGCTGAAGCTAATAGCAAGCTAAAATATTAGCCCAATTAGCCTAAAAAACAAACAAACAAAAAAAAACTTAGGTTAGCCTAAAAACTAGTGTGTTGCTGAAAAAAAATAGCTACACTTCAAAATATCCTTCTTCTTTTCCTTTGGGCTTTTCCCTTC
>NC_050519.1:21577571-21585346 GCF_002922805.2 Oryzias melastigma | reverse complement strand
AACACTAGTGACTTTCCTCTTCTCTCTCTCTCTACGAACCCGCCTTCCTCCTCTCCTTCTTCCACCAACAGTAGTCCAATTTCCATCAGCACCCTGTCGATGAACAGCACCGATAGCGGTCGTTGTTAACCCGGGCCTCGACCGATCCAGTATGGATTTCGTTTGTCTGATTCGCATATTTGATTTGGCAAGATTTTACGTCGGATGCCCTTCCTGACACAACCCTCTGTATTTATCCGGGCTTGTGACCGGCACAATGAGACCCTGGCTTGGGCCCCCTCGGGGCTACAAAATATCCTAAAAAACTGAAAAAAGGCTAAATTAGACTAAAAACTAGCATGTAGCTAATATATTAGCCAAACATCAAAATATAAAAAAATGTTTTAGTAAATGCCAAAACAGTCCAAAAAGCTAGCAGAATGCCAATTTTTTAAACTTTAAAACCGTAACTTTTTATATAATGATGAATAAAAACTGGCAAGAATATTATTTCAGAATAAATCACCTTAAACCTTTCAATATCTTACTCTCCTTAAAATATATTTTGTCAAAATTATACAAGTCAGAAATAAGCGCAAGATAACATCGGGCCATTAATAACAATAAGATAAAATGATCTGGAGGGCCGGATGTAATTACCCCGAGGGCTGGATTCGGCCATCGGGCCTTGACTTTGACACATGTGATGTATATATGGGGATATTCAAGCTCAAAATCACTTTTCTTTGTTTCTTTATTAAAACTGATGTGAATCAGGAGCAGATGAAAAATTTTGTTTGACAAGGATTGTATTTGTGTCATCAAAAATACACTGAACAGGTCATAAACTCTCCGCTCCATTCTCATACATCCACTTACAGACCAATAGATCCATGAACGTCTTTGTTTTCCTGGTCTGAGCAGGATTCTGGATCAGAACTGTAGGACTGGATAGCTCTGATATCATTCAGCATCTTTGTTGCGGCAGTAACTGGAATTGTAGGGGACAGAGAGTGTGAAAAGAGAACTTTCAGCAATGAGGAGGGGATGGGGTTGGTGTATGCCTACATTCCCACCCACTACTCCGCTCTGCAGAAACTATGTCCTGGAAAAAGACATTTTTTTTTTTTATTTTGGCTAAAAAACGATAATCATAATAAAAAGAAGACTGAAAACAATCTTACAATAAATCAAAATATGATCAAGGTGATACTTTAAGCAGCCCATTTTAAACAAAATCCACTTTTCTGATCTTTTAAGTGTGTTATACGGTTCATTCCTCACTATAAACAACCCAAAGCGGCAATTTGATCCATTCAAGGAATTCTGAGTCTAACACTCTGCACTCTGAGCACCAGCCACTGCCAAACCATGAAAATGAGTGGGTTCTCACATTGTGATGTCACATAGGGAGAACAGCCCCTTCCAAGAAGAGTTTAAGCTGCCAGCCCCGCCCCCAGAATAACACACATGCCCACTACTCCGTGGAGCTAGCGGTGTTCGCCAAAACATTTTTATTTCAAATGCACAATATGCACATCCATCTTCACAAAAGTTCAGATGTTGTTCATTTTCATGGATGAAACGCAGACATAAAGCTGAGGACGGCTCTAGGATTGCGTCATGAAAGGGGCGGCACCCACAAGGAGCGAAAGGCGGAGCCTCAGAGATCAAGGGTAGGTGAAGGAGTTCAAGAAAATAACTCATATTTAATTTAAAAATTTTTTGTTAATGTACCAAAGGTAATATATTATTATATATATATGGATTTAGTTTATTATGAAAGGCTAAGATAGCATGATAGGCTCTTTACGGAAAAAAATGTGGCTTGTTTTGAAAGTTTAGATTTATTCTGATTTCATCAGGTCTTTGTGAGTGGAATGTTTACAATGTCTTTTACAGTTTTTATTTTATTTTATTTTATTTTTTGTGTCACACTATTAGATTGTATCATTTAAAAAATTACTTCACAACCAAGATTGTCACAAGATGATTTTCAATTTCTATAATGAAATTTATTTTAAATTATCCAAGATTGTTTTAATCTTTTTCAGTCCAGATCTCTTCAGTTAAATTTCCCAAATAAAATGTTAATAACAACTAACAGACCAAACAATCCCAGCATTACATGTTTTTAGAGTGAGCCCTTTAACTAAAAAAAAAAAAAAAAAGAAAAAAAGAACTCACATTAGACATTAGCATTAGAAACATTAACATTAGAAAACAATGATGTATCAGAACTGAACTTGGTGAGATCATCTACTGTGATCCAGCTGGAGTCTGACGAGGAAGAGATAAACACAGGAACATCTGTCGGATGACAAATAAGAGAAGGAAAATCACAAAAATAATGGAACATCTGTGGCTTTAAAAAACAAAGACAAATTAGTGGCTGCAATCCTGAAATTTACATTCTTGTATTTTTTTGTGTGGAAAAACACAAACAAATATTTAAAACACTAAAATGTAAAAGTAATATCGTCAAAAATATTACTTTTATCGAAATATTTATGTATGTGAATATGTGAAAATTCAGACAATATATAAAAAGAAGTTTATCTGTCTGTTCATCTATGGGTCATTAAATGAAAAAAACTAATTTCTGTAGGGATTTATTTATTTTTTTTTATCATTTCTGATTTCAATTTTTCTTTTTGTGTTCATATTTTAAAGTGCACCAAGTTAAGTTGCCTATTGTTTTCAAAGAAAGTCCAATTAGAGCCTGAAAGCTACCGTGGGATGCCTGATGTCACCACCATGAGCTGGTTTTCCTTTTTCACCTCACTGCTGTTCCTCCACCCCTCCCCAGCCGGGCTCGTGACAAGGAAAGGAATGCAGCAGATTCAGGGGGTTCGTCTGGTGGAGACTCTGAGGCAGAATGGTTGGTGGGGGGTGGCTCGGGGGGGGGCACAGAGGACAGCAGGATTCATCCTTTCCAGTTTTCTGTTCATGTCCAGAATCGGAGCCAGACGTGAAACACGGTTGAATTCCTGTAGTTTGATGAAAAGGGGGATTTCACAGCAGAACCTGGCAGCAGTGACACAGAATGACTCCCGGAGGTCCACTGTCACCGCACAGACACACATGGAGAGTTCTCTGAATACGATGCACTTTGAATGATCTGGTTACAAAAAATTATTCCATTAAAAAAGATGTTTCTAAACACTGGATCAGACGAGGATCCTGGATCCTGTTTTTTTTTGTTTGTTTTTTGTTTTTTTTTTTAGTTTTAGAGTATACTGAGTGTGAAACTGAAACAATATGGTAACATCTGTCCTGGGGGGGCCTGATTTGTGGATGGGCGGGCCCGGTCCACTCTTAGACCTGAGTTGCAGAGTGTTTAGGTGTTTAAAGGTTTAATATTCAACTCAGCTGAACTATTATAGTCACCATACAAACCAGTGACTGTGACTCTGATGCTTTTTTGCCTTTTATTTTAAGCTGAAGACGATGACCTTCAAAGTGAGAGGAGATCTAAGCCGAGTCAGCAAAATGTTTTTACACTTTTGTTTTAATCTTGAACCTTTATGTGCTAAAAAAAAAGGGTAAACTTCAAATGCTGCAGGATAACCAAAGTAATTCAAATGTGAGTGAAAGACCAGATGAAACCTGCTAAACTGCTGCTGTGATGCTGATTAAAGAGCAGCAATTTAAACTGTACGAGCTTTGTGTCTTTTAGAAATTTTGGATTTTATTTTAATGTTTTTTTTTATGTGAAAAAATCATGACCTTTGCCCGAAAATACTAGCAAAATATGGAATTAAAAAAATGCAGTGACTCTATTTAGACACTATTTGTCAGGAAGTCTGCAGATTTATAAGAACCTTTCCTTTCATCTCCCCTTGTAAGACAATTAAATGTGGTATTTTCACATGTGTTGGAAACAGTTTGAAAAAACTAAATAAAACACAGTCATGAAAAGTGATGTACAACAGTCTTTCATTAGTTAGGAACACAAAACTGTGGACAAATGGAAGAAAATGTATTTTAAACCCCAGATAAACTGCCTTAGAGCTAGATGGAGTTTATATTTTAAACTGTGTGGGTGTGTCAGTGTGTCCTGAATTCTTGATTTCATTCCTTCAGAAAATCATCACATTGTAATTTACTTTTTTAAGCAAACAATCCTTCAATCCAGCAGTTCAGTTTGTGGAATATTTTCGTTACACCAAAGAATGATTTGAAATATTTTTGGTAAAAACTTGAATTAAATTGAATTGATTTTATTTTATTTAATCTTGATTTATTTCATTTCATTTTATTTTATTTTAAATATTTTTATTTTATTTTATTTTTTTCTATTTTATTTTATTTTAATGCAGTTTGGGTTCATTATCATTTCATCTCGGTTTAGCTCTTATGCATAACCTGCTGTGCTTGTTTGCACTTGTTGCGTTCTGGTTTTTTGTAGAAGTTGCGTAACACTACCAGCCTGGCACACTCACGACACAGATGCAAGTTGGTGCCTGTGTCCTGCTGCAGAAGCTGAAGGTGTCTGACCAGGACGGCGGTGGTGGAGGGGAAAACAGCACACAAGATTCACTAACACTCAAAGAGCCATTCAGGTCGATTTCTCACTGACAACAACCCAGCAGGAACCACAAAGTCTGACTTTATCCTTTAGAGGGCATGTGTGAAAGTCAAGGCCCGAGGGCCGGATCCGGCCCTACAGGCAGTTCTATCCGGCCCTCCAGATCATTTTATCTTATTGTTATTTATGGCCCGATGTTATCTTGTGCTTATTTCTATATATTTTTATGGAGAGTAAAATATTGAAAGTTATTTAAGGTTTAAGTTGATTTATTCTGGAATAATATTTCTGCCTTTTTATTATTCATAAACATGTTAAAAAGTTACAGTTTTAAAAATGGGCATTCTGCTAGCTTTTCGAATTATTTTTGCATTTACTAAGATTTTTAGGATATTTTGGAGTTTAGCTCATATTTCAGCTACATGCTAGCTGTTTTGGCTAATTTAGGCTTTTTTAGGGTATTTTGAAGTTTAGCTATTTTTAAGCTATGTGCTAGCTGTTTTGGCTAACCTACTTTTTTTTTTTTTTTTTTTAAGGCAAGTTTGGCATCTAGCAAATATTTTAGCCGGCTATTAGCTTCAGCATCTTCAGCAACCAGCACGAGCATTTTCGCTAACATCATTCACATTAACATTGTCACAGGTAATGCTATATAATTAGTTCATATTTATGTTCTAAAGTTATAGTAATAAAGTTTTAGAAATGTAGTTTTGAGTGTTCAATAAATGTTTATCCTGTTCGGCCCGCGACCTTTGGCCCCTTGATACATCTGCTTTAAAGAAATGGGACACTGATTTGCATTTTGATAAATATGAAAAATCTTTTTAAAGCATAAATAAAGCATAAACATAAAGAGGAAATAGCATTTTTTTTAAATATGAAATAGCTTATACCCTTTGACAGAGGTTTATATGACTTCCTTTCAAAATAAAAGACGCCCTGTGTCACGCAGGGGCATTTTAGTGGAAGCAATGTAGTAGATGATGTAATGAGACTGGCATAAAATTAGAATTTTATTCTTTAAACTGCCCCCTTCCATTCATGAGGTTGTAAATGTGAGTTTGTTTTTTTTCAACAATGTTTTTTATTGTTTTTTTTAACACAACAAACAGGAAAAAAACAAACTCATTTAGACAACTGGTGTAGATGATATATGATAAGAATAAGTAATTGAGAAACAGCAAATCAAACAAAACAACAATAACAAAATACATGCTAAGTATTGCTAATGCCGTCACCAAGTTCATGTTCTTGTGTTTTTGATGCTTCGTTAAAGGAAAAATAAATAAAGAAAGAAGTAGAGGAATGTCAGCAGTGATTTTTTAAAAAGCAGTTTGTGGTGCATCTCAGCCACAAAATTTGCAAATCTTACAAATTAAATTAAACAAAAATGAATTAAATGACTTTTGCCAAATTTTTTTAACCACAATGAGCACTTGAAATTGTTTAAATTGTTAAAAAATCTAAAATCTATCTTAATTTTGGTTATTACTGACCTCCAGTTGATTTATTGTGTGAAATAAACATTTCTTAAAACATGTTCAGTTTGCGATATGTGCTGTCCTTCAACTGACTGTGAATGAGTTTAATTAAGTCTTCTTCCACTTTACTACATTTTTCTAACTTTACAATTACTTTTTTAAATGAAAACCTTTCTGTTTTTCTTCAACCAAAGAACCACGTGTGGTTCTGGAGCCTCAGGTTTCAGACCTCTGATTCAATGAATGTGATTACTGTGTGTGCGCAGCCTTGAAACAAGGAGATTTTAGAGCAAAAATCAAACTTCTGCGGGTTTTTCAGTTAAAACACACAGATTTTATGTTCTAATAGAAAACTCTTGTAAGAAGAAGAGGTCATGACCTTGAATGTGTGCGTAATCCAGGTTTGAGGATCACAATTTAGTCAGAGTAGAGTAAAAACATAGAAGCTTTTAAGGTCATAAAATTACAATCAGTGATTTAAAGCGTGGCTGCAGCTCCAGGAGCGCACAGCCACATTCCCTCTCTGCCTCGCACATTACAGACTCGAGAGACACGTAAACCAGAAGGCTCTTCTAAACATCTCAGAGGGAGAAGAAGAGGCACAGGCGTGGAATTCGGACTCTTTATTTGGGCATTATGGGAGAAAGGAAGAGCCTGAGCCGGGCGAGAGGCGCTGGAGGTGATGTCTTGTGAAGGAGGAATCCCTCACGCTAAAAATAACAGACGGCAGTCAGATGTTTACCGTGAGCTGGACTTTAATGTTTGCATTGACTCCATGCAGGTTTGACACACAGGCCAGTGCACTGCTGAGGGTAGATTTATGCTGCAGCCGGATACAAACCAAGAGTTTCTTCTATTTTTGTCTTTATCTCATCTTTTTTTTTGCTTGGATTCTGACGTATTATGAGCTAAATCTAAATAAATGGTAGAGTGGAGTTGGGAACTGTAAACTGTCCTTCTCAGAGAATTTTAAGGACTGCAGCTCACAGGCAGAGGAGGAGATTTGTGTGGCTAAACAAATGCAGGAGGGCATTTGTGCCGTCGGTCCCTCCACCCAGCAGCCACTCTCTGCGCTCCAACTCTGGCTATTTATGGTAGGAGGCCTCACGATCCAGCACAACTCACGGGAAGCAAGGAGGGTTGAGTTCATAGTGTCGAAATTCTAACCTTCCTGCTACGATGGAAGAGGAAGTCTCAAAAATCCTAGAAAATCCTGTTTTGAGAGTTTTAACATGTATGTGTGGCATTTTTCTTCTGAAAGAGAACAAATGTAACTAGAAAAGTTGCATTACCTGCGATAATGCATGTGTGAATGCATCTTTGCTGAATGTTGTCGCTGAATATGCTGCAAACATTTGCTGAAGATGCTGTAAGGACTTACTGTAATTGCTGAAGGAATCGCTGAAAGTAGCTTAACAAAGAATTGGCCTTAAAACCGGAGAAGGTGTCAAATTAGCCAAAAAAGATGAAATTATGCTAATATGTTAGCAAAACTCAAAGTTAGCTTAAAAAACGTTGTTAGTTATAATGTTCTCAACATGCTGAACGGTTTGATACCCATATGTCATAGGTTCCAAATTGCACAAAAAGTTGTAAGAATTTTGTGGAAAAACAGACAATTTGTGTAAATTTGTGAACACAACCTTGTAAAAGCTTAAAATTGCTTAAATTTAACAATGTGTAGTAAAAGCATGAGTTTCCTGAACATGCTGGATGTGTAAAATTGCATAACATGCTGAATTTGCTTAAAATTTGCACAAAGTTGTGTAAAATTGTGTAAAATT
>NC_050519.1:21573394-21577072 GCF_002922805.2 Oryzias melastigma | reverse complement strand
CATTGCAAACAGGAAGGGGCTCAGAGCTGATCCCTGATGTAATCCCACCTCCACTTGAACTCCTCTGTTACCCCTACAGCACACCTCAAATAAATAAAAAAAATAAATAAATAAATTAACACATTACATAACTTTTCTTAATTGATCCAACATTTCAATTTTTTCAGTGCAGCAAATGATTATCTAAACTTTGGAACATCTATAAACACAACTGGTTATTAGAGAGGGCAAAATAGTTAAGCTCTTTCTATTATACTTCTTAAGCATTTCTGAGACCCCTATCTCATCAGCACAGTCCAAACTTTCCTTTATTTCCAAATCCGTTGGAAATAACTTGGTCCATGTTTTCTGTCTTGTAGTTCCACATCGGTCCACTAGGGGCAGTAGAGGGGCTTTTCCTGCTCATTTCAAAATGGCTGCTTCCATGAAATCTCAAAAACACTTTTCTAAACTTAATGGTGAGGATGACTCGTCTTTTATTATTCCTTCTTTAAAATGACTTATTGGAGTGTTGAAAGAATGCTAAATTTGTGGGTAATTAATTCCTTATAATACAGTTACAATATGTTAAATATGTGAGGATCAAATTAGAGAGAGTAGGTAAATGAGGTTCTTTTTCCTGAACACTCGTGTCAGTATTTTTGCATCTTAAATTAGCATTGATGTAGAAAAAAGTACAAAATCCCTAAGGAATAATTTTTAACTATTATTATATTATTTAAAATAAATACATAGATTGCAATTTTTTTGTTGTGAATTCCATCAAAGGGTTTAAAAAAACACCTTATTTTACCTTATTTTCAAAAAAGACAGAGAAAGAAAGAAAGAAAAAGAGTTTTCTATAAATGTATGGGATTTTACATGGTAAAAGCCATTTTTTAAAAATGTAAAACAAGTGAGCCCTCCAGTCAATTCTGATTCAGAGGTGAGCTGGTCTCTGGTTTTAAATAGAGCATTAATAATCAAATAAATGAACATGTTATTAAATCAAAGCTCAAAGTGTTTACTCTGGCTCTGAAAGCTACGACTCTACTGGCGCTTCTGTGGAGATCAAAACCAATCTAAGTGATAAACTGAAAATGTGTTAAAAAAATCAACTTAATTAAAATGATCAAATTTTTTTGTTAAGCCTTTCAAACAGCTGACACTTTCATACATCCATACGGCTGTGATGTCTGCACAGGAACCATGTCATCCACCAGCATGGATGTGTGAAGTTACCTTATGGTAGCACGGGCAAATTAAGAAAAGTCCTAACATAAAGCCCTGGGGTACGCCACTTTAAACTAGGAGCCTCTTATTGTGAGGAAAACACTAAACTGGCATCCTATCCTTCAAAGTATTTTAGATTTTTTTTATCAGTTTGCTCAGAATTTAGTGTTGGAGTAACTTAATAAAATTTATAGTCTTCATTTGAGAAGAAATTGTGAAGAAATTCAGTAATAATTTTTAACATGCTGAGTTTATGTTTAGTAACCTGTGTGTTACAAATTAATTAACAAAACAAATTGTTTTTTCTACAGTTTTTAGACTCGCGTCTCTTTTCTCCTTCAGAATCTACTGAAATCACGTTGATCGTGTTCACAGCTGAAAAGTTACACCAAACCAAATAACATAAACACTGGAGCTCTGGTGTTAAAAGGTTAATTGAAGGCTAGCTCTGAAACTACGATCACATCGCCATCGGAAACTTGCGTTTAAGCAACTATTTCCAATGAAACGTTTATGGTTAAGCATTCAAAACTCATGTTCGTCCATCACTACACACATTTTTAAGACGCTATTTGGGCTCTACTTACAAAATGCGTCTAATGAACATGTTGAAATTTGAATTATTTGTGCTAAAATTCCCTTTTCTCAGCTTCAGAATCCACTGTATTTGCGTTAATTGTGTAGTTTGAAGAATTTTTGTTATTTTGCTGTCGCCAGAAATTTCCCCAGTGTTATAGAGTTCAATGATCTCTGGAATGTCTGTATGCAGTTTGGGAGTCAACATATAGTCTTTAGCAAAGACTACAAGTCTATAAGTCTGGGACATTTGGGACTTTTCAATTATACCAAATATGAAGGGGCGGGGCTCTGGGAGTTGTAGTTTTTGGTGGATTTTCTAAAAATCTCTGGTGGTCAAGAGGCTAGACAATTTTACTTATTGGGAATTATGTTTTTATCATTTTAAGTGGACAAATGACACCCCCCCCCTCATGACAGATCTGCAGCAGACGAGTTTTAAAGCCTTTTGATTTCAGCAGCTTGTAAAAGGGCCTCCATTTACAGCTCCTGCGAAGTCTGGGACGGACACACTTCCCCCTCTAGATGTTTTTGTTTCTCCGAGTCTGGGAGAAACACAATCACCATAAATTCCTCCTTAAAAAGAAACAGATTCATAATGAGCTTATTTTTGTAATGCGTACGATCGTCTGGAGATGTCAGAGTTGAAAAGGAAAAGTGGTGGTGGAGAGGTATGTCTCAGACACGCAGGTGGTGATTTTCAGCAGCAAATCTTTGCCATGACTCCACTGTAGTAGCAGGAGGAAATTTTCATTTAGCCTCTGCAATGTGACCATGTTTGGTAAAGCTCCTCCAGCGCGCTTCGACCGGGCCCCCCCACCGGCTGGTGCAGGCGGGAGATGGTTTCAATCAGAGCCTAACTTTAGCTCAGACTCCAAATCTTGACATTCTCCTGGATTTACCCTTCATAACACACTGAGTGTTTTAGTGTAAACTTTCTGATTCTGTTTGAATCTCGTTTTATGTCAAATAATATCAAAGCGTCATACTGTAGCGGGGTGCCAGCATCCAGAGCTGGCCTCTGCTGCAGCTGTCAGACTGATGAACGGCGGGCTGATTCAGAAAGCTGCTGCCTCAGAGCATTACACCTCACAGGACAGGCAGCAAATAAGCAGATTTATGCCAAAGCTGAACTTATACAGCATGCTGTGTCAGCTCTTTTATGAAAATCATCCAATCATTGAGAATAAAACCCCCAAAAGGGGCAAAAACTGCAATGTTATTTACAAATCAGCTCCCATGAATGGCAGGTTACCTGGAGAATTGATGTGTACAGTAGGGCGACAAGTCGACGACTAATCGACTATTGAAATAGTCAAAGACTAATTTAATAGTGATTAGTCGTTACTTCATATTTTATGGCATCAGAGTGTAGTAAAGTTGGAAGTTAAATCAGCATTCTGCTAGCTTTTTGGACTACTTTGGAAGTTATTACGTTTTTTTTTTAGGATATTTTGGAGTTTAGCTAATATTTCAGCTACATGCTAGCTATTTTGGGTAATTTAGTTTTTTTTGTTTTAGGCTAATTTAAAGGTTAGCTAATATTTCAGCTGCTTACTAGCTATTTTGTCTAATTTCGTTTTTTTTTTTTTTTAGGGTAATTTGGAGTTTAGTTAATATTTTAGTTGCACGCTAGCTCTTTTAGCTAGCTTAGTTGTTTTTCTTTCATTTTTAGGGCTAAATTGGCATTTAACTAATATTTTAGCTGGCTATCAGCTTCAGCATTTTCGCTATTAGCTATGAGCTTCAGTGTTTTTCGATATTAGCTTCAGTGTTTTCAGCTATTAGCTATTAGCTTCAGCGTTTTTACCAGTGGCGGGCCGTCAGGGCCTGCAAGGCCTTCTCTGCTGGCCTAAAAATATCTGAATCACAGACTGATATTAATTATTA
>NC_050519.1:21489892-21572014 GCF_002922805.2 Oryzias melastigma | reverse complement strand
AAGGAGAAAACTCCTGCATTGTTTTTGTCCATACAAATGTCAGATTTGAATGATGATAATGTTACTGTTGTAATTATTAACATTCTAGTTTCAAGTGTTTTTTTTACTCATAATAGGTAATACAATCTTACTAACAAGCTTTAATATCTTATTGAGATAATTAAGTGCCAAAACTCTAAAAGTAAAGGAAATGATCTGTCATAAAATCTACTAAGTGAGAAGAATAATCTTACCAAAAAGAAACTTTTTGCAGTGTGTAGGCAGAGTTTGTAACAGCAGGTGGCGCAGTTGTACTATTTTATAAAACAGTACAAAATAAACCTAAGTAAAATCTTTTGTTTTACAATGAAAAAGCCTCCAAAGACTCGAGGTCTTTCACGTGCTGTGAGGAAGCCAGCAGGACGAGCCGTGAATCAGCTGGGAAGATTTCCAAACCCATAAAACGTCCTCATCCATTTTGCAAATGCGTCTGACAAAGACACAGCGCTGCAATAAGAGCAGGCGGATGATGAGCTGCTGCTGCTGCTGCAGCATTCATCGTTTCTTCAGGAGCACAGACGCCTTTAGGAATAGCAGGGAGACAAATCACGGGGTGATGACGCCAGCGAGGATGGAGGTCATGTTCTGAAGCGTCTGCTGGTCCTAAAAATCTCCTGCAACAGATTTAAAAAAATGTCAAAGTTTGGGACGTTTTTCATCCACAGTTCTTCATCCACAGCTGCTCTGCTCGTCTTCATAGTTTCACCTTCTCTCAGGAGTCTTGTAATCTGATCTTCCTCAGAGCAGTCGGGATAATGACGGCGGGGGAAACTCTAGGACTGAATTTCAGTGTTTCTGACCATTTAAACCAGGGGTGGGAAGACTACGGCTAAACCGCTGGCACTAAAATGAAAACAAAACACACAGTTTAGGAAAAAAAACATTCTGTTTAAATATATATATATATATAAACTGTATGGTTAATTCAAATAAAATGAACTTTTAATTGTAATTAATAAAAAAGTAATTCTCCAAAAATGTTAAGTATGACTGTCAACATTTTTTGAAGTGAAGTTTTTATATCACAACTTGAGTGTTTACTTTAATCACTGTAGGGGTTTGCTGAAAATACAAAGTTACTTGCAAAATGTTAAATTTGCTAGAAGACCGGAACTTTCTTTAAATAACTATGAAAGAGTGCTGAAGTTGACCTAAATTTCTGACAAATTTGTAGTTAAAATGCAAAAAAAAATCCCTAATACACGCCAATTTAGCAAAGAATATTTAGTGTGTTTCTTAGTTAAACTCCAAATTAGACCAAAAAACCTCAGTAGAGGCCAAATTAGCTAAAAAGCTAGCTTAAATACTAGCTACACTCCAAAATAGCCTAAAATTCCTCAGTAAACTAAATTAGTCGAAAACGTTAGCATGTTGCTAAAATAGAAGCTAAACTCTAAGTCAACCTAAGAAAAGCCTCATCAGATAACAAGTTAGCCAACAATGTTAGCACATTGCTTATAGGTAAACTCCAAAATACCCACAAAATCCTTAGTAAACTAAAGTAGCCAAATTTTAGCATGTTGCTAAAATATTAGCTTTTTTTTTCAAAACCTACCATAAAAGATGAAAACACAGTCCATGAATATATTTAAAGTCTTGTTGCTAATCTACATAAAATTATGAAATTTGAAGACTTTCATTTATTTCCTATAGGTCATATTTTGCTCAATATTTTAAAAACTATATAATTTATGAATACCAAAACTACAAGCAGTAACGTTTTGAATGAGCTGAACGTTTTGATACCAAGATTGCTGAAATCCCTGAAAGTGTGATTGAGTTTTACATGCCAAAAAACAGAGCGGCAGAATCACAACATTATGTCTTTTGAGATGCATGGCCATCCCAGAATCCTTTGCAGTTTAACTGTTGAAAGCTTCAACAGCGATCAGCTTAATTTATGCATAATGATGACTATAATCTCCAATAAACTTCAAATCAATGACAGGAATGAACGGCAACAGTTTTTCTTCTTCAACTTTATTGAAGAACAATACTTTCAAGTAAGTCTGGGCTTTCGGCTCTACAGTTATGGTTAGTAGTAGTGGTCATTTTAGTCAACAGCGGTCTGAGTCGGACCTGCACCCACGCTCGGGATCAAGCATTGATCATTTCACATGAAAACCTCCAGGAAAAGAGGTTTCTTGAACTGTAAAGAGGATGTTCTTCCTCACTCAGACGCTGTTTGAAGTCATTCATACCTTATTGTTCACGATGAATCATAAAATAATTAGAGGTTTATTCAGAAAACATCCAAAACCTGATTCTGGGAGTAATTTGGAAAAAAAATAAATTTGGGTGCAACATTTTCAATCCATCATTACATGAGACAATACTGCACATATCTCTTAGACATATCCTTCAGTACATTGTGTTCATTGATTTAATGAACTATCGTCTCCCAAAAGAAAAACGTTCATTCATCGTTCATTTACTGAGAGATCCGCGGAGGACCCGGAGAAAACGCCTGGTTTGGGAGTCGAGGACCAACCTGTGCTTTGCGTTTTGTGCGTGAGACGAGGTCTCCGCCCCCTCCCCCCAAAAAAGACGGTTCATCTTTCACAGCTTCTTCAGATACACTGATTGCCATGCTCGTTTTTTTTTTTTTTTTTCAAAACTGAGATAATTACAATGCCACTACATGGATCCACAGCAACGAAACAGCTTCACCCAAAGGAGGACGAGCTTCGGGATGGAATACTTGGCCGGTTAACTGTTGTGCAGGCAGGTTCGAGTCACACAGAACAATAAAAAGAGTTTGACCGTTTGTGTAAAGGCACAAGGAACCGTCGCCCCCCCCCCCTGTGACAGGAGTGTGCTCTCCACAGAGGATCAGAGAAGCAGCAGACGCCGAGAGAGCTCGCTGCAGTCATTCAGGAAAAGGTTCGGATGCTCCGACGGGACGGGAGCAGCGGAAACCCCTCGGACAAGTGCTTGAGCGAGTGCTTCTTCTTCTGCCTGCATAGCAGCTCCAGTGCAGACTCGTAAAAACATGCAGAGGAAAATCATCAAACACATTAGGGGTCATGCTTCGATCACGCTTGGAGGGGAACATTCTGGAAGACCGATGCGTTTAGATTATTGCGATTCCTCCTTAGATGGCGTTCATCTGCTTGGGGCGATCCAGAAGAACTGCACAGGATTTGGAGGATTTTATCGCAAATGAAAGATGTTGTGCTTGAATTTCCTTCCCCACATTTTCAGAGGACGTTTTTGACAGATAAACATTTGGAGTCTGTGTAAAGCTGAGGGGAAGAGGTAGAATGAAACCGTCGGATGGGATGACACAACAGTCTGATAAGAAGCTAACGTGTGCTTTTTCTGTCCTGCATGTACACTCAGAGTGTCTTAAACGTACAATCTACATTTTAAAAAGGTCTACCGGGGCTTGGCTGGTGACTTAAAGAGGCGCTACTTGTCAGAAAGAGGCCACAGCAGGTAATACTGAAGGAGAGGCATTGTGGTGCTTTTCTCTTGCTCTGAGGTGGGTTTCCCGTCGCCTGCGCAGTCGAGGAGGGAGGAAGAGGAGGTGGTGGTCTTCCTGCTTCGCTCTTATTGCTTTCCTGTTTGTCACAGGCACTTCAGAGGAGATGCAGGGAGGAACAGGTGAAATGTTGACGCTGCTGGTGCTGTAGTGAGTCGCTCTCCTCCTCCGCTAGAGGGCTAAGAAACCTGAGAACTCCAGCGCTCGCGTTCATCAGTCGGTGTGGTTGTTCACAGAAGACTTCTTCTCCTCTGCGTCTTTGACTTTAGCCCCGCCCCTCCCAGTTATAACCTTGTAGCAGCCGCGGGCGATTTTATACATCCAGATGGTGTTCAGGACGTCCAGCGCAATGCAGGACGTGATCCAGGCCACCTGAGCGCCCAGGCCCAGCCTCTCAAACTCCGGCGTGCCGAAAGTGGCGAAGACACTGGCCCAGTAGGACGGCATCACGGCGATGCGGACGAGGAAGAACACCACCGCCATGGCCACGCCGTTGGAGACCACCATCCGGTGAGAGCGCGGGTATTTCAGGGCCTCAAAGAACCACCTGGATAAAAGAGGGAACGGCGTGAGACGAGGCGAGGAAGAAGGAACGCCTCACAGAGCGGAGGAGTCCTCACCTCTGGTTCACGAAGGGCGTGGACAGCTCCGAGATGAGGCGGAAGTTGGCGAAGTATGGAAGCACGCCGCGTGTCTGCGAGACAAAGACGCCGTCAGGCCACAACACGGAAACACACTCGAGGAGAATCGGACACTCACCAAAACATATCCGTAAGCGTAGAGCGCCGCCAAGTGGTGGCAGACGAAAAAACTGTCCCCCATGGTTTTCCAGTTACATGCCAACAACACGAGATCTACGGCAGCAGGAAGCGGACAAAATGAAGAAGAAGTTACTTTCTGAAAACTTTTTTCAGATTTTCAGTCAGAAACAAACAAAAAAACAACAACTTTCATGTCAATTAAGGTATAATCTTGGAGGATCTAAATCCTAAAAATTTGACAAGCTTAAACCTTTAACATCGGAGCTCCAGTGTTTATGTTCTTTGATTTATTGTAACTTTTCAGCCGTTAACACGATCATTCCAGTAGATTGTGAATTAACGGTTGAAAAGTTACAGTTAAAGATTTTGTGTTTTAACGTCACTGAACACCTCAGGGGTTAAAGTAGTTTGGACAGCTGTCACGTGGTTTTTAAAGTCATGAGATGGCAGCTAATCTCCGATCTGGTTCTCTGCAACAATGAAAGTCAAAACTACCCAGAATCCAGGTTTGAGAAACATGTGAGCCAAAACCCCAAACTCTGGACGTCAAAAGAGACGGCCTCAGATGTAAACGTTAATCATCTGGAAGCAAAAACTCTTTGTACAGCTGCTGTAATCGTGGATCTAACTCTGTTGAGATAGATGGATGGAAGGATGAATGAATGTAAACCTTTACATCAAGCTAAAGTTTAAACTTCTATGGGTAATTGGAGTTCTATTTGTGTCATTATATGGTTTATATGTTATTAAACGGTTAAGTTAAAGTGTTTGTTTTTACATCTGAAAGTCGTTTTAGTTTCATAAAGAACTTTGCATTACTTAAGTTTATTTGATTAAGTTGAAAAAATGGGTAAAGAATACATTGAAATATTGGGTCAAGTTTTAGTTAAATTGAGGTTCTCAGACTTTCAGAAATGTTTCTTAATTTGTCAAACCTGATAACATTTGACAAAAAAATTATATATTTGTTAGTGGTTAACATCGCTATTTTTTTTGTTTATTAAAATTCTTAAAAAAACATTTTTGTTTTTTATCCAACAGTTTCTGTACGTGTTTGAGATAAACTCTTCTTAATATGACAGTCATAGAAATTATACAATAAATGACATTCAGCAGGAAATGTGAGAAATGTGGTTGAAATAAATCCAGGAAACGATTGTCTAATTGCCGTCTATAATTTGTTAAAGTGTGCTCACACGTTTGTGGGAGATCCTCCAAAACCTCTTCAAGCTTTTACACCGCTTCTCTAATTTCTCACTGGAGTTTCAGGGTTTTCTGGCTGGAATTATTCATATTTAACATTTTTTATTACATTTTTGATTATTGAAACATTCCAAAAATGTGTGTAAAGATTCTGACAGTCATTGTGATTATCTCAAACCCATTTGAAAGGGTTCTGAGTTAATAACGTACAAGTGTCGGGTGCTTCTTCTTGAACCAAAGAATGTAAAAATCTGCTCCTTTTACAGACACAAAACCACCTTTGGTCACATTTTAGACAAAAAGGGATCAATTGTAACAACCTGTAATATTGATGAAAGATACTTTTAAATGAAATTGATCATTTCGTTTGAATGTCTTCACTGGCGAAACAAATGTTTTAAAGGGGCCATACCATAAAAAATAAACTTTTAAAGCTTTTAAGTGTATTATAATGTTCATTCCTCACTGTAAAGAACCCAAAAGTGGTTTTATGATCCATCCAAGCATTTCTGAGTAATCCTCTAAAAACCTGCACGAGGAAAAACGAGCAGGTCCTCACGTGCTGATGTCACAGAGTGAGAACGCCCCTTTCAGGGGGACTCTGCACCTCCCTAAGGCTAACACAAACACTTTCTCCGTAAAGCTAGCGGTGATCAGCTAGCTTCGTGAGCCCCCCAACCCCGGCTCGTGCAGACGTCGGCCGTTATGATTTCAAACTTTGTGAAGAAACTTCTGGTGAGGAATCTACATGTTGGGATAGATCCTGAATATATCTGGTAATGGCACAAGTGCAGACTAATTCCTGGTGGAGAAGGGGAGCAGACTATGTTCTGGTAAAGAAAGGAAACAGACTGTTTCCTGGTGGAGAAAGGGACCAGACCAATTCCTGGTGGAGAAAAGAAGCAGAATAATTCCTGGTGGAAAAAGGAATCAGACTGTTTCCTGGTGGAGAAAGGGAGCAGACTATGTTTTGGTGGATAAATGGAGCAGATTATTTCCTGGTGAAGACTATGTTCTGATTGAGAAAATGGAGCAGACTATCTTCAGGTAGAGAAAGGAAGAAGACTGTTTCCTGGTGGAGAAAGGGAGCAGACTATTTCTTGTTAGAAAACGTGAGTGATGAATTGGAAGAACTGGATTGAACATGAATTGTTGGGCATAGACGGAAAAGTGCACAGAATGTACATCAATAAAAAAAAAAAAAAAAAAAATCAGATGATTTTTTTTTTTTTTTGTGGGCGACACGCTTACGACAACGGCTCCAGGATAATGTCATGAAGTGGGCGGCCCCCTCAAAGAGTGAAAGGCGTAGTGTCAGAGATCAAGTGGTTTTGCTTCCAGGTATGAAAAGAGTATGCAAAAATAACTAATATTTCATAAATAATTAGTTTTATGTATATATGATTATTGATATGGATACAGTTTACTCTGAAAGACTAAAGAAAAGCATGGTATGGACCCTTTAAGGTGGTTTAGGAAAAGCTACAGATATTAAAGTCTTAAAACGTATGGATTTATCGTATAAGAGACTTCCTGTTTTTCTTTAGTCTAAGTTAAACTTTAAACTCATGAAAAAAAAAAAAAAACGTCTGACTGATTAGTTTTTGAACAATCATTAAATCCTTATTTTTCCTTTATCTCAAGGTGGAAATGTTTGTCTTTGAGTTAATGAGTTACTTTAAAGAAACTTGTGGAGTGACTTTCCCTTTACAGCTGTTGTATTTTTTTCAATGGAGGACCTTGTTGTCTTTAAGTGTTTTTACTGTACAGGTAACCATAGGTTACTCATTGCTACATAGCTTATTTTTGTCATTTATCGTTGGTAGAATTCATGTTTTCTGCAAATTGAACATTTAGTCCATAAATATAAAAGTAAGCAGCAATAACACTCCAGTCAGACTAAGCAAGTGATAATTTAATTTCAAAAGCAGCTTAACATTAAACTTGCTAAATATAGTGATTTTTCTTTCTAACTGTTAATCATGTAGTGTTATGCTTAAAATCTGCTCCCTGGTTGTTTGTCTCAAACGAACAGAGGCTGAAATACGGATGAAAGCTTACCATAGATGAGGTAACCACAGGTTATGGCTACGTTAAGTTTGACAAGATTGGGGTCACCCCTGTGGAAAAGCAAAGAACAAAGAGTAAAGGTCATTGTAGTTCAGCTGAAACACTATCGCCCTCAGAGCTATTCATTCACTTAGTGGCCGGAGTGAACGATCCGATCGATGCACCTCTGCAGGCGTTTAAAAAGCTTTAATATCTTTACATATAGGAAGTCTTTCAAATACAGTTTGCAAAGGTTTGAATTCCCGTCTCTGGGACTATTTTTCCCTCTTTTTTCATTTGGAGACGTCTCCGTTCCCACGTGGACGGCGGGCTCTGCTGTCATAACAAATGCTGTTGAGAACAAAAACATACACGCTGTTTCTTTTTGAATGGAAAGGCGATCCTTGGTGTCGTGTGGCAGATAAGAGGCGGAAAGTCTGCGTCACATGACCTCGCCGCACGCCTACTGTACAAACACAGCCTCAGACTGCACACAACAAACACAGCCCGGGAATCAAACGATTCTGACGGCGTGGTCCTCGACCCCGCAGAAAGAAGAGTTCACTCTGACCTTACTCACTAAACTGCCTCCCGTCGGCTCATCAGAGCCCCCGTTTGCCCGCCAAATGACCCTCGACTCGTCCATTGAAGATGTATCAGAGCAGGAGAGAGTTCAAGGACTTTCAGTGTTTGACTAGCATGAGGGCACGCGGAGCGCGTCACATTTACGACAGCAGCTTTATTGAAAAGCAGTTTCACATCATTATTGATGAATTCGGCTCCTTTTTCCTCCCTCTCCTCTGCTCTAACAGATCAGCTGGATCGCTTTACCTCTGCACAGAGACAGCCATGCATCACACTAAGAACTCAGGGAGTCTTCATCCTCCAAAGAAAAAGAAAAAATCAGCATCCGGCTCGGTGATGCGGTTACCAGGCTGGAGTTTACTCTTGGACAGATACAGGCAGGGAGTGTCATGATATCCTCGTTATCAAACTTCCCAACAGAAACGCTCATCAGTGAGGTCCTAAAATTGAAGTTTCAGAGTAGTGCTGCCACAAATTACTATTTTAATAGTCGACAAACCACCGATCATTTATTCCGATTAGCCGACTAATCGAGTCATGCGCAAACTGGATGTAAAGCACACATCTTAACCATCATTAGCTTAAAATAGATATATAGCATTACCTGTGATCATGCTAGTCTGAATGCTGTAAGCTGAATTTGGAACGACTAATCTACTATCAAATTAGTCACCAACTATGTTAATAGTCAATTAATCGACTAATCGTGGCAGCCCTTTTTCACTTCAAAAGCCTCATCTACAGAAGCAATCCCAGCTTTCTCCTGGGTGCAGTGTGTGCTTTCAAACAATCACTGGATTCTGTTGCATTTTTTCTGCGGCGTGTCATCAGTCCACACGCTCGCCCTGAAAAACGAGCATAAAGCAAACAAACGCCGGAGAGCTGAACCATAAACAAGAAGAAGTGCATGCCTCTCCTCACGACCTAATTCCCAGCAGCAGCTTTCCACGGTGTTTAGATTGAAAGAGAAGACAATAATTAGTGGCCGAGACTGTAAATCTATGACTTACGTTTATCTACAAGAGCTTCAATCGATCGTTCGTAAAGACGAGGAGGTCAAAGGGTTTCTGTTTCAGAACAAAACGCTTTTCAACCTTTAACTTTTCCATATTGTGCTTGCTGAGGCTCAGTTATGATGAGCTAATCCGGACATCCAGCAGAGGCGAGGCTGGTCGACGTGCCGCTTGATAGCGGCGGCTTTTTGATAAGAGGTTCAGAACAAACGGTGCAGCTCCAGCCACGCCAGTTCTGTTGATACAGCGGGCGAGACGCAGCAGTAAGACAATCAGATTGACCGCGCTCTCAACGGCTGCAAGGACAGGAGCAGCAGAGGATCGGGACTTTCCCAGTTTGGGAAGACGGTTAAGGGGTCAAACCAGGGTCAAATTAAAGACTTGGTAAATTTTAAATAAAAAAAGACCATTTGAAAAGTTTTATACTTGAACTTTGAGAAAAAAGATATAAATCTAAATAAAATGTATATTTTAAACTAGAGGAAAATTTGAAAACTTAAATAAAAATCTGTAAATAAAACTATTATAAAATGAAATAAAATGTTTATAGTGTGAATGCTTCGAAAAAAGTTACAGTTTTAAAGTTTTAAAAATTGGCATTCTGATTGCTTTTTGGATTATTTTGCCATTTACAAAAAGTTGTTTAGGCTATTTTGGAGTTAAGCTAATATTTTAGTTACATGCTAGCTGTTTTGGCTATTTTAGACTTTTTAAAAAATATATTTTTAGGCTATTTTGGAGTAAGGCTAATATTTACCAACAGCTGTTTTGGCTAATTTAGGCTTTTTTTTCTTTTTTTAGGCCAATTTAAAGTTTAGCTATTTTTTTAGCTACATGCTAGCTATTTTGGCTAACCTATTTTAAGTTTTTAGGCTAATTTGGCATTTAGCTAATATTTTAGTTGGCTATCAGCTTCAGTGTTTTTAGCTATCAGTTTCAGCATCTTCAGCAGCCAATTTCAGCTTTCAGCATTCACACATTGCAGGTACTGTTACATATCTAGTTCATACCAATGTTAAAAAGTTACAGTTTTAAAGTTTTAAAAATGCATTTTTAGTGTGTTCAATAGATGTTTATCCAGTTCGGCCCGAGACCTAAGGTGTGTTTTGGATTTGGCCCCCTGTGCGATTGAGTTTGACACCCCTGCCATAGTCATTCAGAGAGGCAAAGATGTTTAGGATGGAGGGATGACCTCTCCTCTGTCTTTTCTTCCTTCTTCTGCTCAGTCAGCAGAGCTGGTTACTGTGGTGCATCAATAGGAGGACTCACGAGGGTTCATAGCTTCTGAGGAGGCTTTGAAGGACACTTCTAGAAAGATAAATAATAGAGAAAGCAGAAAAACCTTCTGCCAGAAGACATAACTCTGATTTAGGATTGACTGGTTGGGCGCTGCAGACAGTAGATCCACACTACCCTCGTTTCTCCTGCTATCTTCATGGCTGCAAAAAGACATTAACCTCCAACACCGACTGTCCTCCACCCTTCCCCACCTCCAGTCTTCATCCCTTTATCGGTCTGCACATTCCCAGCGGAGCTTGAAGCTGCCAGTCAGGATCCAGTTTCCTGAAAGAGCGCTCGCTCTTCCTCTTTCACAGCTTCTCGGTGACGAGGTGTGTTACTATAACAACCACAGCTCTGCAGGAAGCTGCATAAAATGTTCATAAAACAGCCAAGGATGAAGAGGGAATTTATTAAACTTATATTTTATTCACAATAAAACCCGGAAAAGGTTTTGTGTTGCATTTTTCATCTAAGGATGACGCTGACGTTGTGGTCTGGAATGACAGTCAACGTAAAGACAGACAAGCAGAGTACTCTTTTAACAGTAACTTTAGATTAACTTCATAAATCCAACACTTTCTTCTCCAGATAGTTGATGGCACAAATGACAAACTGAAGGCTGCATACAACCCAAGATAAGGCCTGTGCAATAGTATCTGATTAGGAGTGACCTATGTGCGCCGCTACAAGTCCCACAATGCACAGCAAGCATGTTTGTGGGACGAGATTACATGTTGAAAAACTGGGAGAGGAAGTCCTGAACTCTTCAGTCAGGAGTGATCTTTCTGATGAACATCGTGAGGATGTCCTCAGACCAAATCCTGAACTTGTTTAAAGACTCTCAGACTAATGGACATCCAGCAGGGCAGCAAACTGAGTTTTAATGCAGGTTTCTTTGTGTCTGCATTTTTCTAACAAGAATTTTGATTTTTGACTGTTCTTGGTCTGTAGAAAAATGTTGCCAATATAAACAAATATTGAAAAGTTATAGAAAATAAATACAGCAGATTTTTCTTCTATTTAGGGTGCGTTCAGACTGGACACATCTGTTTTCCTCAAAGCAGAGGTCAGCAACCTTTAACAGTAAAAGAGCCGTTTGGACTCAGTTTCCACTGACCAAAACCAAGAAGGAGCCGCATAGTTTTACTTTAGCCTTTAAAAAAATGGATTTGCATTCATGACCTTCTTTTTTTTTTTTTTTTTTTTATAAAAAATGGGAATCATGTCTGTTTTTTGGCAAAAATATAAAAAGAACCTAGCATGTCTCAAAATGTGATTTTTTTTTTTTTAAGTTCGAAAGAGGCTTAAATAAGTTATTTTCAAAATAAAAGTTGCTCTGTGCCAAACAGGATCATCTCAGTGCAGCTCTGGGCAGCTAATAACCAATGTTGTCCAGCACTAGATAATGTGCTTTTACCCATAAAGCATCAAACTTTTTACCAAAGTTTTACTTTGCATATAAAATCTGTTCATTCTGGAGGTAGAGTTGAACAAACAAGACGTCTTCAGGTCAACAGGATGTAAAAACCTACATAGTTTATCATCTATGAGAACCTCGACATCAGTTTATACATTTAACTAATCTAAAATACTGTAAATAAGTAGGTAATCATTACTTAAAAAAAAAATCTATTATATTTTTCTTTTTTTTTTTGTTCGTTTCTCCTCTTTGTCCTCAGCAGTCTTACTCTGCTGGGTTTTGTTATTTTAGTTTGGGGTTGGATCTTGGTAGTCTTAGTTTTCAGGCTTTGTTTATTTGTTTTCTTTAGGTAGTTTTGGTTAGACAGCCATTATCAGGAGCTGCTGACTCTGACGGTCAACATGTCTGGATCAGCAGTCTCCATGACTTATTTTATGTTTGGTCAAGCAGCCTCCACGGAGAGATAAAAGAGCCACATGTGGATCTGGTTGCAGACCTCTACCTTAAAGTGAACCAGAGTTTGTTTCGCCCGATAATCTGGAACAAGGTTTCAGTCTGAATACACGCAAGGGAGCCTTGGTCCGGGACCAGGAACTGCTCTCAAACCTATCTTTCGAGGTGGTCTTGCTTAATTTCCAATCAGACTGAGCTCCAGTTTGCTCTGAGATTCCTCAGTCTGAATACGATCCACTCTGGGAGTGACATAACTGGACCAAAATGGCCACCGTAGATAGTTAGCAGACAAACATGGAGCAGCGATGCAACAGCAACTCATGGAAAATGTAATGGATGTAATGTAATGCATCAAAACGACTTTTAACATGATACATGTTCTTGCAACAGACACTTCTTTTGATCTATGTTTTGCTGTTATTTAGTAAGAACGTTCAGATTAGAAGATACAGTGAAGATCTCTGGATAAAAAATAAAAACACCACATATTTTAAGATTTATTTTATGATTAATGTTGTTAAATGTTATTCATTTCAACTCGAATTTGTGCAATAAGATCCTTTAATAGTTCCTAATAAACAAGGAACCAGTTCAGACTTCAACTAGTAGGTTTAGGTTTATGTTTGGGACTTTCTTTTAAGATTAAAACTGCTCATTCATAAATAAAATCTTCTGTCAAGTCAGCACTCTCGTGCTCCTCTTACCAGACTGGGTTGGCGTTGACGGCGTCATCAAACCACAGGATGTATAAACAGAAGAACCCAACGATCAGGGCGTGCACAGTGGACACCAACCTGAGGACGAACAAACAGGATCACGTTTCCACACACTAACGGGATTACCGGAAGCTCGTTAGAAACAATTAGTTGAATGTCTTCTTTCTGAAAGGGAGATGAACACAGTCTTAGCTTAGAACATCAGCTTTGAGCTTCAGAGGTCAGAGGTGTCAAACTCAATCGCACAGGGGGTCAAAAACCAAAATACACATTAGGTCGCGGGCCGAACAGAATTAACACTTACAGAACACTAAAACTACATTTTTAAAACTTTAAGAACTTTTTATCATAATTATGAACTAGATATATAGCATTACCTGTGATAATGCTAGTGTGAATGCTGTAAGCTGAATTTGGCCGCTGACGATGCTAAAATTGATAGCTGAAAACGCTGAAGCTGATAGCTAGCTGAAATGTTAGCTAAATGCCAGATTAGCCTAAAATACTAGCATGTAGCTGAAATATTAGCTAAACTCCAAAACAGCTTAAAAAAATCTTAGTTAATCCAAAAATCTTTAAATCACAACTTTTTTACATAATTATGAACAATAAAAAAACAGGAATATTATTCCAGAATTAATCAACTTAAATCTTAAATACATTTGACCATTTTACTCTCCATAAAAATATATTTTTAATCAAATTATACAAGTTAGAAATGAGTGCAAGATAACTCCGGGCCATTAATAAAAATAAAATAAAATGATCTGGAGGGTCGGACAACATAACCTGATGGTAATGTTATGCTAATCGACTATTAAAATAGTCAACAACCAATTTAATAGTTGATTAGTTGTTATTTTATATTATTTGACGTCAGTGTGTGGTAAAGTTGAAAGATTTATTGGTGTTATTCTGGCATTTATTAAGGTTTTTTAGGCTAGTTTGGTTTTTAGCTAATGTTTCACCTGCATGCTAGTTGTTTTTGCTAATTTGGGCTTTTTTCAGTTTTTTAAGCTATTTTGGAGTTTAGCTAATATTTCAGCTGCATGCTAGCTGTTTTGGCTAACTTAAGCTTTTTTCAGTTGTTAAAGCTAACTTCGAATTTAATTAATATTTTAGCTGGTTATCAGATTCAGCGTTTTCACTTATTAGCTTCAGCAATTTCAGCTATTAGTTGATTTCAGCTATCAATTTCAGCATCTTCAGCCGTCAAATTGTGTTTACAGCATTCACACTAACATTATCACAGGTAATGCTATATATCTAGTTTTAAATTAGTTTAAAGCTAATGATGGTTAAGATGTGTGCTTAACATCCAATTGCGCATGACCTGATTAGTTGACTAACCGTTAAAAGTAATCTGTGATTAGTCAACTATTAAAATAATCGTTTTGGCAGCACTACTTGACTTTGATGCGTGTCTTGGGTGAAGCATTTCAGAAGTCCAAAGGTTCCTTCTTCTCATTCCATAATGACAGTTGCAGCTCTATCACTGAGCCGTCTCTGAGGCCGTTCAGCTGCTCCCCTGATCCCAGGCCAAACCGACTCCACAGAGCAGCCATTGTACGCGTCTGGAGTGGCTTTCTAACGGAGAGTCGCAGAGGAAGTGTTGACAAAGAAGCAAAAGGCGCACGGACTCTCTCTGACCGTCTGTTTGGGGCCATCATACCGACTCAGTTCACAGGAGTTGATGGCCGTTCACTCCGAGCTGCATTTTCTCTGAGTGCACTTACACTGGGGTTACATAAACACTTGGTTACTGAGAAGCAGCTGTTACGCAACAGAAGACCCCCCAGACGTGAACTCTCTTTCACGTTCTCGGTTTCCTCGGTCGGTGCACTCCACCGGCTCTGTTATCAACAAGCACGCCTGCAGCTGATGGACAGCCTATCTTTGCATTTGCAGCAGAATAAGACGGTGGAGGAGGTGGATAAGACGCTGTGAAATGAACTGGGAGGGGGGTGTTACGCAATAGCAGATTTTTGCCCTTTGAACCTCACCCTGAGGTGGATGCATGCGGTGGAGGGGCCATACATCCCAGCAGACACCGCTTTGAACTACCACTTCGCTCCACTCAGATTTTAGATTAGAATTGTCTTTATAAAGTATTTTACTTTAAAGAAATCTGCGTAGTGATCCACTTATCTTTCCATCAACAGTTTGAGCTTATTTCACTCGGCTGGGTTTAGTTCACAGAAACAGTTGGCAGATTTTTTCTTGCTCTCCTCTGTGAAAACATGATATTTTAGAACAGAATGTGCCTTACTCAGCACTTCTGTTATATTCTGTGCACTGTAGCAGGAAGCTTCTGCTGCACAATCAATCAATATTTCAGCCTTTCACTTTTTTTAGATTTGAATCATATTGGTGTTCTTGTTGAGTACAAAAACCCATTGAAAATATGTTGAATAATCACATTTAAATCAGTCTTCACGATAATAGATCTACTTTAACTAGATATACGTCAGTATCTGCGATAATGCTAGAGTGAATGCTGTAAGCTGAATGTGGCTGCTGAAGATAAAGATGCTAACAGGTCAAAATACCAAAGCTGATAACTGAAAATGCTGAATCCTAAATCTTGCTAAAATACTAGCTAAATGCCAAACTAGCAAAAAAAATGAATAAATAACTGGAAACATTTTCCCAAAACAGCTAGCATATTGTTAAAATATGAGCTAAACTCCAAATTAGCCCCAATCACTATATAGTGTGTTCGCCATTTTCTAGTGCTGTCCAAATCTACTAATTCCAGAATCAAGTGAAATTTTTGGGCACTTTGCGAAAAACTTGCATTCATCGATGCTTACTAGATTAGTGAATATAGACCACAATGCATTGTGGTTGAACAATTTTGAGCAATAAGCGTGTTTAAATGTAATATTTGAATAAACCAACGACATTTTCACCATCAGAACACAGTGGAGTCATAAATAAACGTCGTTAAATGTTCACATTTATTCGATTTTCACTTTGTGAAATCAGTGATGTCATATCCAGTGTTTAGAAAAACAAAAGAAAAGTAGTGAGCATCGTTTCTGAATTACCTTTAAAATCCAGGCCACTGGATAGTCCTGCACTATATAGTGTTTTTAGTTGTTAAGCATTGGGGGGAATTCAGACACAACCAAACTTTTCCAAACCAGCTAGCATAATCCTAAAATATTAGCTAAACTCCAAATTCTTCTGAAGGAAATGTTTTGCACCTTTTTCTCCCAAAAACTCTTATAAACTGTTATTTATTACCGATTCATAATGATAGTTCAACCATTGATTAGTCTGAATAAAGAGAGAAAACTGATCCATCAATGTTTTTAGCGCGAACATTTCACAGTCTTTAATCATATTTCAATGCAATTTTGACATTTCTCATTTATCCAAAACATGTATTTAGAAGCATAAAAACAAAAGAAATGTCTGTTTATATTTTTTTTGGAAAAAAACCTAATAAAGACTACCTAATAAAAACTGTGTTTTTTTTTGTTTTTTTTTACTGTTGACGCTACATGAGATCTGAACTGAGTGGCTCCCCCCACCTTATGATCCAAACAGGAAGTTCCTGCTGGCTCCAAGAAGCCAAAATCCCATAGACTGCTATTGAGAAACAAACAGCCGGTACTCAGTCAGAATAACCATTCTCTATCTGATACTTTTTTAAAACACATTCTTGATAATTCTCTTTTGTTTTTCATAATTTTGTTTTCTATTGTTCAAGTTATTCAAGTTTTATCAGGTGCCTCAATAAAATATGTGGTCACGTTGAAAATTCAGAACGTTTGATAGATTTCAAGTGGTAGAGGTGTGGACTTCCTACAAGCTCACTACTGATTGGTGAGTGGTTGCCATAGAAACGTTACTTTGGAGCAATCAAAGTCTGGCTCCAACATGGTGGAATCCATATGCAAAAAACTGTTGATTCAATTGATTGTATTTTGGTTGGAGCCAGAGGTAAAACATTCTCTATGGATGATGTCAAACTTGCTTGGTCCAGTTCTCATATACAGTCAGTGGTCTTAACTCAAAGTGGAAGTTTGATCCACAGGTTGTATGAGTGAACCTGTCTATTTAATGGTGATAGATAGGAAATGAGCTCAAAAAGTGACTTGAATGGTTCCACAGTTTTCTGTTGGTTTGTTTTGATGGGTTTAAACCAGGGGTAGGGAACCCTGGTCCTCGAGAGCCACCTTCCTGCATGTTTTCCAACATACCCAGATCTTGCATGTTCTTATTGGCTGGACACACCTGAACCAGGTAATCAGTCATGAGTAGGGACTCAAACAGTTACCTGGTTCAGGTGTGTCCAGCCAATAAGAACATGCAAGATCAGGGTATATTGAAAAACATGTAGGAAGGCGGGTCTCGAGGACCAGAGTTCCCTACCCCTGGTTTAAACCATTGACTGTATATGAGAACTGGATTGAGAGAGTGTGATGTCACCAATAGACAATGCTCTACCTCTGGCTCCAACCAAAATACAGGCTATGTCTAAATTCCCACCCTAATCCCTAACTACTAAAAAACTGCATAGTGTAGGACCATCTAGTGCCCTGGATTGTAAAAGCAATTCAGACACCATGCTCACAACTTTCGTCACCGATTTCACAAAGTGGAAATCTAATCAATTCGGACATTTTACAACATCTATTTATGAATCCACTGTGTTCTGATGATAAAAGCATGGATTGTTCATTAAAAGTTACATTTAAACACGTTTTGTTTTTGCTTTTTTTTGCAAAAATTGTTTAAACGCAATGTCAAAACTTCAGAGAAATATCTAGGGCAATCGATTTTGGAATTGTAGATTCGGATAGAACTAGAAAATAGCAACCATACTATATAATGAGTAGTGAAGGAATTCGGACAAAGCCACAGTGAATTCCGTCAACATTTATCTGCGTTACGGAGGCCACCATGTTGGAGCCAGACATTGTCAGTAGTGCTGCCACAAATGATTATTTTTGTAGTCGAATAATCATTGATTTTTTCTCTGATTAGTCGACTAATTGGGTCACACCCAAACTGGATGTAAAGCATGCATCATTAGCTTTAAACTAACTAAAAATTAGATGTATAGCATCACCTGTGATAATACTAGTGTGAATGATGCAAGCTGAATTTGACTTCTGGAGATTCTAGTGCTGATAGTTGAAGATGCTGAAATTGATAGCTGAAATCGCTGAAGCTGATAGTCAGCTAAAATATTGGTTAAATGCAAAATTAGCCTAAAATCTGAAGAAAGCCTAAAATAGCCAAAATAGCTAGCATGTAGCTGAAATATTAGCTAAACACCAAAATAGCCTAAAAAAACCTTAATAAATGCCAAAATAGTCCAAAAAGTTTGCAAGATACCATTATAACTTTCAACCTTACTACACTCTGACTCCATATAATATGTAGTAACGACTTATCGACTATTACATTAGTCGTTGATTATTTTAATGGTCGATTAGTCGACTAATTGTGGCAGCCTTAGTTGTCAATAAACAGTGATTGGTCCAAACTAGTCTCAGTCATTGTTTCTATAGCAACCACTCTCTCCAATCAGGAGTGAGCTTGTGGGAAGTCCACACCCCCACCACTTAAAAGCGGGAAACACAAAATCTGTCAATGAAACATTTTGAACATTGGATGTGAAACCACATCCTTTTATTGAAGGATTTTATTGGTCAATATATAACTTTTCAATAAAGAAAAACTATCATGAAAAATAGGATTATCAAGAAAATTAAAAAAAATAATAAAAATGTATCAGAGTAAGAAGGTTTATTCTGACAAATAGAATGACTGAACTGTTTATTCTCTATAGAAGTCTACGGGATTTTGGCTCCTTGGAACCACTTCCTGTTTGGAACGCCAGGAGGGAGGAGTCACTCAGTCCAGGTCGAAAGCAAAAAGTATCAAGACGAGAACATCCATCAGGCGGTGAGAGGAGCTTCCCGTTACACACCTGGAGTTCCACTCGGTCAGCTTAGGCGGAGGGAGCCGTCTATAACCCGGCGTGATGGAGGAGGAGAGCCGCGGGCTGGCCACCGAGAAGAGAAGCTGGAAGCCCACGAAGCTGCCAGCGACCACGGTCAACTCTCTGGTCTCCATCCCTCACCTGGACATGACAGAGGGAGTAGGGGGCAGTGGGGGTGGGGGGCAGGAGGACACACACATGGACAGGTTGAGTTGAAGCCTGCCAGTCATCTGGGACAGCAGAGAAACGGATGTGGCAGGAGGGCAGTGGGAGGGTGAAGCTGCAGCCTGGGAGGTTCATCTAGTCAGCAAAGCAAAAGCGGGGAGAAAAAGAGGAAACAAAACACAAGCCGGGAACAGGAGCTGTCTGACACGGGAGCCGAGGCACAGTAAGGAGGAGGAGATGAAAGGAGACGCAGTAAAAGAAGAAAAAGACGGAAGAAACAGAAAATTAATGTGTCTGAACACACGGGGTAGCACTGCATTTTAATTTAGAACAAAAGGCTTTCATTATGCAGGGTTTGCAAGGGGATTACAAAAAAAGGGAAACAAAAGCTTCAGTAAAGAAGTAAAAGAGGATTTTTGCAATGAAGCAACGAGCTGAGCTCATTGTATTTTAGTCCAACAAAGCAGCTTCTTATTTCTCAGTTTAAAACCCCTGTTTGCTGTTTTTCTTCCATAAAAATGAGTGGAGGAACAACAAAAACACACAAATGAACGGCCTTACTGTAGGGCTGCCACGATTAGTCGACGACTAAAATAGTCAACTAATTTAATAGTCGATTAGTCCTTACATTATATTATATGGAGTCAGAGTGTAGTAAAGTTGTAAGTTTTAATGACATTATGCTAGCTTTTTGGACTACTTTGACATTTATGAACATTTTTAGGCTATTTTGGAGTTTAGCTAATAAATCAGCTGCATGCTAGCTATTTTGGCTAACTTGTTTTTTTCAGTTCTTTAGACTAATTTGGCTTTTAACTAATATTTTAGCTGGCTATCAGCTTCAGCGTTTTCACCTGTCAGCTTCAGCATTTTAAGCCATCAGCTTCAGCCTTTTCAGCTATTTGGTTTAGCGTTTTTACCTATCAGATTCAGCATTATCAGCTATCAGCTTCAGCATTTTTAGCCATCAGCTTCATCTGTTTTAGCTGTCAGATTCAGCAGTATCAGCTTCAGCATTTTAAGCCATCAGCTTCAGAGTTATCAGTTTCAGCATTTTCAGCTATTTGCTTTAGCGTTTTCAGCTATCAGCTTCAGCTGTTTTAGCTGTAAGCATTAGAATTTTCAGCTATTTGCTTTAGCGTTTTTACCTATCAGATTCAGCATCGTTAGCTTTCAGCTTCAGCATTTTAGCCATCAGCTTCAGCATAATCAGTTTCAGCTTCAGCTGTTTTAGCTGTAAGCATTAGAATTTTCAGCTATTTGCTTTAGCGTTTTTACCTATCAGATTCAGCATCGTTAGCTTTCAGCTTCAGCTTTTAGCTATCAGCTTCAGTGTTTTTAGCTATCAGCTTCAGCGTTTTCAGCAATCAATTTTAGTATCTTCAGCGCTCAAATGAATTTTTCAGCATTCACACTAGCTTTATTGCAGGTAATGCTGTATATCTAGTTTTTAGTTAGTTTAAAGCTAATGATGGTTAAAATGTTTGCTTTACATCCAGACCCGATTAGCCGACTAATCGGAAAAAATAATCGATGATTAGTCGACTTTTAAAATAATCATTTGTGGCAGCACTGCGTTAGTGTGGGGTCCCATTTTCCTGACAGACAAAAAAAACAAACAAACAGAAAAGCAGATTAAAAAATAGGTCATTAGTTGGGCTTGCACAACTCTGTATTTATGGTTTTATTGTTGCCACACCACAGCAATCCTCTGATTGGGTCACTCAGCTTCCTCTGCAGCCCAATTCAGAAAACAGCGTCTGAAGTACCAAAAAAGCACCAAATGATTGTGCAAATACTAGGAAATGTTGTGATTCCATAAAGCACCCGGTCTGACTGGATATCAGCGTGATCCAGTGCCAGCGCCATCGTGGATTCCTATTGGATACTGCAGCACTGATTAAATTGCAGCAGTGAGGCAAGTTGTGCAGAAGTTATACATAGCTGCCGAATAATATTGAGCAACACAAAGACTGCAGCCCGACATAAACTAGTTTGAAGAGCAGGAAGAACTTGTACACGTTGGAAACACCGGGTGGATTTGAAGGATGCACCTCCTGATCTTCAGTGAAGCTCCTGAGAAGGGGAGCCGTGCACACTGATCATGTGCAGCAAGTGCCTGAATAATTCATTGGCATTCTTCACCTGCTGCCCCATGGGGAGGAGGAGGAGCTCAGGAGCCTCCTCACTGCGGCTCCCAGAAGCCTGTCCCAGGCTAGAGGAGGGGGGGGCACTCTTGACCTTGTTCCACGGAAGCATCCTGCAGCTGTCAGCAAACCCTGACCCCCTCCCTGTGACATATCGACTAAACATAAATAATAGCGGTTCAATGCCCCCCTCCCCTCCTCCCTATATGCTCATTGGGAAATCCAAGCCGGCTACTGTGTACCGCAATGCAACACCAGAGCAGCGGCTTGGAGTCGCAGCATCCACGGCATGAATGCTGATGGATGGATGGGTGGATGGATGGGGGGGTGGGGGATTAATTCACCTCGCATAACAACAATGCACCCCCCCTTGGTGATTTGTGCAGCTGCGGGAGGGGGGTGATAAATCCAGACTGCTGGGGAGATGGACCGCGCGCTCCTCACAGACAGGTGTTCTCCACAAGAAGAAGCCGAGCAAAGTTCCGCTGCTAATCCGCAGAAAGTGACACAAAGCGGGGGGGAATTCAGAATTCGGGGCGCGAGCGCCTTCGAGTCGTCTTTGTGTGGCGGAAAAAGAAGAAGAAGAAGAAGAAGCAAGCGGCGTCTGTTACCTGCCGTCCGTCCGTCCGTCGCATAGGTTGCCGGTGAAAGTCCCGTTCGGCGGCGTCTCCTCCACTTTCTTTCTAAAGTTGACGTTAGCTAGCACGTCGGCTAAAGCGCCGCCGCAGCCCGCTGGCTCTCCCAGCGAGACCCCGCAGCGGCGGACCGGGGAAAACAGGCTCCGCGGCTACGCAGACAAAGCCCCGCTCGAACAGGCATCACAACCCGGGAGGACGGCGGCTTTCCTTACGGCCTCGCTGCCATTAGTTTCTCCGCCGCGAGCCGGTCCAAAAAGTTTTTTCCTCTTTTTTTTTTACTCGTTTTATTTTGGCAGTGACACTCGGGGAATGAGCGGTGACGTCGGCACGCACCCACCCGCCTGCCCACGCCCCCTGCAAACGGGCTACGCCCACGAGGAACAAAGGCCAACCTTCAAGCTAGGAGATGAGGAGCTGGGAGGCAGTCCAAGTTCAAAACTATTGATTACAAAGATAAATTCTTGAACAGCTTGTTGCTTTTCACGCTGAAATTATAAAAAAAAATTGTTTAATTTAATCCCACCACCCCTTTGGCCCTACCTGTTAAAGAACCACTCAGGGGAACAATTATTTTAAGATGTTTTGTGGCACTTTTTTTGACAAAAAATAAAGCCAAAAGCTGCATTTCTGATATTTCTTTATTCATATTGTTAAGAAGCGTGTAGCCACAAGCTCCCTGCTCTGCTTCATTCTGATGCCTCCTCCTGTCCTTTATAGAGCTGGGTATCAATTATAATTTCCAGAAATGATTCGATTTGATTCACAAATCACACATTCACACATTCTTTGATTCTTCAATTCAATTTTGAGTTTATACATTTATACACATTTGTTCAGAAATACATCTATAATCTGCTATATAATTTGAATATATTTATATTACCGCGACCCCGAAAGGGACAAAGCGGTTAAGAAGATGAATGAATGAATGGATGAATATTTATATTAATGATACAGTTCACATACTGTAAAATGTATCAGTGAAATAATTAGATTGTTAATAGTATACAGTGTTACATGGTTTATCAAAAGGAGAAACTAACAAAAACGTTCAGATCATTAACATTGTAAACATTGTTCTGCTTCTCCTGGAGGGCGTTTCAGTTAGGCCACTAGGTGGCGATCACACTATAGCATCATGCCTTATTCCAGTAGAAGACGAAAGTATGAGCAAAAAAAAAAAAAAAACATATTTTAGATCTCAAATGGCTACTTTAAAAATATTTCCTTAAAAGAGTTTGTAAAATTCATGCCTGTGAGTTTATAAAGATGTTCATTTAGTCAGTAAAGTAGGTCAACCGAGCGTTAGCATTAGCCATCCTATGGGAAATCCCATTATATGTAAGCATCAAGCCAGCGGACTTTAGCTTTATGTGCTAAATTGATTAATATTTTTATGAATTGATTATTTATCTGTTTAGTTTAAATCGATTCAAATCGATTGATCGGTTTCATTTACCCAGCCTTAGTCCTTTATATGTTCTAATAGTAGCCTCTGTGTTTATTCAAAAAAAAGACAGAGTCAGAGACAGGTGTCTGTTAGAGACAGGCTTTTTATTCGATCACAGACAGAAGGGAGATAGTTAATGGGTTATTATTGAGGTGAAATTCTGTAAACCAGTGTAGACTAGAGGTGTGTCAAAATATTGATATTGCGAGATTTAGTCGTGCGATTGATTCTTGATGGGTTCTCACCAAGTATTGATATTTTATTTTTGTTTGAAAGGCTGTAAAACATTATATTCGTCATCCTTTGGTGAGACGTGCCTTTTGAGGTAAATAGGGGGCGGGGCGGACGTTGAAAGACTGTCTGTGTCTGTATGTTTCTTTTCTCTTTGAAGCATCATCAATCTCCGTATCAAAACTCCTATTCTCTTTCATGGGAATCATTTTACTGGAAACACAAACACCTTTCGGTTTTGGGTCAATAATCCATATTTAAACCAGTTCTTCTAATATATTGCTTGATTTCTTGTCACCTACTCCCTGTTGCTCCTTTTACTGCTATCTTCCCAATAGCATTCATCTGCTAGCGTCATTTTCAGATATGTTTAGGATCCACCCCAAAAAGTCGTGCAGATTCCTCACCAGAATGTACTTTGGTGTATGCCACCACGCAAAGTTTCTAATGAGCGTTTCTCAGCCATCTCTACACTGGATCACAACACAAATACAAACCTGGAGTCTGCACGACTGTGCATGACCGGGAGGCGGATCTTAAAGAAGCCCGGCCACTATTAGAGACCAGCGCCAAACAGTAACGAATATCTGTTAGACCCAAAGGCTAGCGGAGAAGGATCACAATTGTAAGATATACAGTAGATGACTTTATCTTTGTTTTCTTCGTCTGAGCTGGCAACTGGCTCAAAATGAGCCGGCTGGATAGCTCCAATATTTCTCGCCATTTTTCTTGCCTCAAAAATGTTGGGTTGGGTTTTGAGGGGCTGTAAGCTAGCAAGAAAGCGGCAGGCATCTGCAACCCTGTTCTTCATGAGCTGCCGCCTCACTTGTTTTACAGATATTCCTGCCTCAGTGATTAAGATGAGCCCAGTTTCTGCCTGATCCAGGTAACCAGTAATTACTGAAGCAGGGTTAGCTGCAAAACAAGCAGTACACAGCTCACGAGGAACAGGGTTTGAGACCCCTGTCGAGAAATACGGGCAGGCTTATTCCACGCCAACGATCCCACCCACAAGTCTGAGGTGAATTTCCAATAAACTACTACCGCTTTGCAGAAACTATGTCCTAGAAAACACACAGAGACGTTGTTTTTTTTTTTTTGGCTTAAAAAGGCATAATCATAGTTAAAGACCACAGGGAATACTTTTAAAATAGATTAAAACATGATCAGACTGGGACTTTAACTCTCGAGGAAAAGGAAAAATGCAAAGACATTGAGAGAGATGACTCTGAGAACTGCTGTCATTGTTTACCCTGAGGCAAGTTTAGAGTTCACTGCCACTGTGTTATTAAGTCTGCCTTTACTTGTAAATATACATGAGTGACATCCAATTTATGATGCACACAATGTTCTGTTTGTGGCCATGGCAACCTGTGGGAAAGCTTTCCTCATAGGAATCATTTTTAATGGAAATGTTTGGCCATTGCTGCAGGAGTACACTTGTGAGGCCAGACACTCATGTAGGAATGAAAAGGCCTCCCTTGTAGTCTTCACTAAGGGCATACTCTCAGTACACAATCTGATTTAAACTGATAGAAAAATTCTATTGGAGATTGATTGCTTGCTGCCTCTGATGCTGCACTCAATATATTTCTTCCATGCGACTGTTTTTAATTACAAACCCCGGTATAGTAGGCGGCAGTGGTTGTTCCTTCTATCCACTGCAAGACTTGACACGATTCAACACATAACCATTTATGTTCAAGCTCTACTAATCAGGTCCAGCAAAGCTTTGCATTGACTCCAGACAGATGTATTTAGTCATCCTTTTATATTTATTTGATTGCAATCGTTTGCAATATGGTGGTAAATGTACCAGGAAGTGACGGCGAAGGCTCTGGCTTGATTTCTCGAGGACAGAAGGTTATGCATTTCCTATAGGAGACCACAACGCTTGCTATGTCCAGTTCTTATTAGGGCCCCAAATTTCTCCTGGTTGGTGGTGCCAAAGTAAGGTATCAGTGTGTGAATGTCTGTGTGTGCATGGGAGAATGGGACTGTCTCTGTTAAGTTCTTTGTGCTTTAAATAAAGGTAGAAAAGCAATATATATGCCATTTACAGATAAGTCTCAATAGTTATATAGTTCACATTTCACACCTACCATCCCATGGCACACCTCTACAACCCAGCCAACTGTTCTGAATAGAACAAAAGCAATCACAGGACCCAGACAAAATGCTTTGGAGTCAAATTTATTTTTAGTCCATTGTGCGCATTTGTGTTTGAACAGGAAGGGACCGTCCCCAAACTGTTCGGAGCGTGGAATGTCCAAACTTTTGGAATGCTGAAGAATTCAAAGTCCTTTTCACTAAAACTAAACAGCTTCTTAAACCCAGTCCCACACCACTACCACACCTCCACCAACTGTGGCAATGCAGTCAAACAAGTTTAACTATGGTAGCAACTGCCAAAACCAGAAATATCCATCAGATTTCCAGATGTAGAAGAGTGATTTGCCATGCCAGAGAAAATGTCACTGTTCCTCCAGAGCAGGGGTGTCCAACTCCAGATCTCAAGGGCCGACTAGTTTTTCAGAAATCCTTCCCTATCTGCTGGTGATTACCTGGATCAGGTGTGTTTAGCCAATAAGGAGCTTCAATGTCAGCTTTGTTGGAAAACATGTCGGACACCGGCTCTCAAGGCTTGAAGTTTGGCACCCCTGTAGAGTCTAGCTCCAGTACACTTTCCCACCACAGCGTTCAACAGTTTTCATTGTTCTTACCTCAGCTTGATGGGATACTTTTGGAATTAGAGTTAGGACTGTCAATTCTGATTCAGGAAGAACAAATCAAATCAAGACTATACATTCCAACAAACCTTAGGACTATTTTCCCAGAAGAGATGAAGTTGTCATGACCAGCAAGTGTGAGCCAATGTGATACTGAACTCACTGGGTTATAAATTAGATATTGTATACATTTAATATAATGTATGGGTCAGTTTTTTGTGTATGAAACAGTTTTTAAAATTCTGACCCTGGTACACAACTAACTAAAACCTGGCGTTTTATCAATGCATGATATACTGAAGATGTCCGCCCGTCCATCTTCAGATCCCACTGAATGGTTGAAAGGTTGCTAGACTCAACCCAGGTACTGTTTGTCGAAGGCAGGGTACACCCTGAACAGGTAGCTGGTCTGTTGCAGAACCACACATTCACACTCACATGCACACTTAGGGGCAACTTAAAGTATGATTTATATGTTAAGATAAAAAAAATCCAGTTAGTCCAGTATGACATGTTATGCCATCTCTCGTTATAGCGAAAAGACAAAGTATAGAAAAAAATAGGGATGATTCTGTGTAAATATAATTATATATAAATTCCATGCAGGTTGACAGGGTATAAAACTATGTCAGCAGAACAGAAAAAACATGAAGATGTACTGGAGATGAACACCAATCTCTAAAAACTGAGAATTTCAAGTTATGGAAGCAATGGAAGACCAGACAGAATCAAGTACAGATCATCAGGTCATCACAACCTCCCATTGAACCGCTTCTATTTTACAGTCTGTTGGGTTTTCCTGGGAATTCTTGACCATGCATTTGTAGGAGTATTTCAAAACTCAACAATCCTGTATGATGGTTGTCTTTCTGGTTGGACTGCACCAACAGGCGTAGACACACAGCCGCTACACGCCTTGTCAGTATCTTTCTATGTATCTCCCCTTGATACAATGCCGCCCCTAATCTCCTGTCTATACTTACCAGATTTAAAAGCCTAACCATAACGCTGACCCCATTCCACCTTGGAAATATCTTAAAAACAACTTTACAGTTACTGGGACCCAACATCAGCAGACGTACCGGTTTTTCCTGCCTTGGCCCTTTAATCACGCATAGAAAAGAGCAAATCTGAGTTGACAGTAGAAGAAAATCTTAATTGCTTTCCTGACAAGTTATATGCCTCTGTCACTCTGATCTGCTCAGAGAAAGGCATTCTTCTAAAATAAATGATAACAAAAGTGTCACTTTCGTTTCTAGTTTGTGTTGATAATTAAAGGGATGACATCATGTGATGCTGCTCTGAATGGAAAACGAAATCACAAAATCCCAGGTGTTTGGTCGTCTACAGATTGCCACCAGAAATGTCATCATTTGCTGGTGACATAACTGAATGTAAAGTTGGTGATAATTAAATCTCTATGTGACGTTTTCCTGTTTGTCTTGTGCTGGGAGGAAATCAGGAAAAGCCTGAATGGGTGAAGGAGTGTGTGAGGAGGCATACAGACACGGATAAATGATGTTTGTGCTGACTTAAAGAGTGCGCTGAGACTGAATGAAGCCAACGCAGACTTACTAACCATCAGCTGCTAATTAGAGCAGATCAGATGCCAGTCATGGAGGCAGCAGGTTGAAATGAAAGGTTTTGGGGAAAAGGATGGAGAAAGGAGCAAGCAGGAAAGTTGATGCCTTCAACAAGCATTTGTGGAAGAAAAATCCATTTTGTTTCAGGTCTTACAGCAGCTGCTTTACATACCTCCTCATTTAGAAATAAACAACTCCACTTTAGGGAAAATCCTTTCCAAGCAGGTCGGATTTGAAAAACTAATTTGCTCATGGCGGCCGGTACATTCAGTCCAGGAAAATTCTTTCCTAATAGGATCTGCATGTTTTCTGTAAATGCGATCAGAAATGGATTGCAAAAGTGAGTTTAGAGGCAACTCTCTGGAATAAAACACTCTTGTTTTTAGTGGAGCTGACATAACTGACGCCATATTTCTACATTTATATATTCCTTGAGGAAAGAGATTTTGGAAACAGAGGCTTCAGACCAACATGAAAAATGACTTTTTAAGACATTAAGTTGTGGGATTTTGGTTAAAAACTTCATAATCATGATTTTTTAAAAAATAATGTCATAGAGGGACTTTAAACTTGAAGCTCCTGAGTTGAATATAGGTAAATGTATAATAGCAGCAAAAATGATAACATTTTTAATTCTTTGTGACCGACATAAATGAAAGTTTTGTTGCAAAATAAGCCTGTTAGCAAGTTTACCCACACAAGACCCACAGCATATGAATGAGTTTTTCTCTCCTTTCTCCTCTTCATAAAAGCTTTGTTTCCAACTTTATTCATCATTTTAGATCATTGTTTGACACAGTCCTTTTTTTTGTTATTTGTTGAAATTTTTTTTTGTTTTGCATCTGTTAGTATAACATTTTGAAGGAACTCACAGTTTGTTCTACTAAACGATGGTCCCTCCAGTGGGGTAACCTTCGGTCTGATTATGCCAGAGGACTTTCCTGTAGGATCTCAAAGGTTCAGTCTTATCATGCAGCATGCTAAATGACATGAAGAATGGTAGCTAAATGGTTGTAATAAACATGACTCTTCATAAAAAACTCTATAGAAACTTTAAAGTCCAATTCCAATCATCTTCGGATGTATTTTCAAAGCATTCCCTACTGGTCATTTAATTATGATTATTCAGTTTTTAGCCAAAATTGTTGTTTTCTTGGACATAGTTTCTGCAGAGCAGCAGGAGTTCATAAGAAATTCACCTCTGAGTTAGGGACGGGACTGTTCACATGAAATAATCCCACCCCTAATTCCCAATATCCACATGTTCATACTCCGAATAACTTACAGCTCCTCACACTCCCAACCTAACATTAGTGGCGCAACAAAGATGGCGAGCGATATCAGAGCTATCCAATCAGACAGTTTAGATCCAGATTCCAGTTCAGAGGAGGAAAACAAAGACGTTCGTGGATCTATTTGTCTGTAAATGGATGGATCAGAATGGAGCGGAGCAGGGAGGTCGTGGCCGATATAGCACATATGTCACTGCCACAATAACTGCATTTGTGGGTTTGCTCCTGATTCACAACAATTTGAATAAAGAAACACAATCCTAATCTCAATTTTCTTTATATATGTCACACGTGTCAAAATCAAGGCCCGGGGGCCGGATCCGACCCTCCAGGTAATTAAATCCGGCCCTCCAGATCATTTTATTTTATTGTTATTAATGGCCCGATGTTATCTTTCGCTTATTTCTAATTTGTAAAATTTTGACAAAGATATTTTCATGGAGAGTAAAATATTGAAAGTTATTTAAGGTTTAAGTTGATTCATTCTGGAATAATATTCCTGCCTTTTTAATATTCAGAATTATGTTAAAAAGTTACAGTTTTAAAGGTTATTTAGTTTTAGTGAGTTCAATAAGTGTTTATCCTGTTCGGCCCACGATTTAAGGTGTGTTTTGGATTTTTACCCCCCTGTTCAGTTTGATACCTCTGATATATGTCCTTTATTATGAGAATAACGAGAAAATCATATTAAAAACACGTAAAACACTATTTTTATCTTTAATTATATTAAGAGAACAGCAGACGTGTTTGAGTCCTTATTTATAAAATTCAAGCTTTTTGAAAGGACGTGGTCAACAGATTTCAGTTTTATCTGTATCATTGTTGTGGGCCAATAGATTAGCAAATTAAGTGTGTAGGAAAGGAAGTAGCATTAATTATGCATCTGTAAACATTCTAAAAGTCTTGGTCAACATGAGTCCAAACAAGTCAACATCCCACAATGTAGCAAAGAAAATCTGTTAAAAACATCAAAATATAATAATAATATCTTAAATTCTCCCCTAAAGCATATATAAGAGCAAACATTTTGAATTTTCTGCTTTTACTGGAGTTTCAGGATCACCATGTAAGTCTGTGCCTATGTTTGTAGGTCCAATTCGCTCACAAAACAGCTGACAAGGATGACAACAGTCAAGCTTACCTCTGATGAGCTGAAAAGTCCACAAAGAATCCCCTCCGAGTGTTCTGTGCCGTCAAACTGCAGCTAACATGCTCTCATGCTCCAGCTGACTTCAGTACTGACAAACAGGACTAACATTCAGAGCTCTGTAGGAGTCTGGGTATGATGCAGCCCTGCTGCCTGTTTGATCCCATTTTCTGCTCTCCCTTTTTCTCCTGACCTCTGACAGCTTGACAGACGGATCGTCTTTCAAAACGGAACAATAGATCAGCTGAGGAAAAAGCTAACAAGCTTGGCAGGACAATAAATGTTCTGTAAACGCTAAGCTCCTTTCAGAACGGAAAAATTGGCTGAATCAGCATTAATAATAAAATTATTATATAGCATATAAATTTGAATTTTAGAGATAAATTCCAGAATAAAATGTAAAACTTCAAATTTGATGACAAATCAGAGAACCCTTTAACACCTGAGGCACGATCAATGTAATTCCAGTGGATTCTGAAGGATAAAAGCGGCAAACGCCGCTTTTATCCTTCAGAATCCACTGGAATTACATTGATCGTGTAAACAATTAAACAATTACAATTCATTAAAAAACCATAAACACCAGAGCTCCAGTGTTATAGGGTTAAATCAGGATTTTGTTATTCAAGCCTTTCTAAAGCCAATTTCACTTTTTTAAATCTACTTTCTTTTTCACTTAAATGTTATATAGTTTTCTTTTGTTTAATAGCTTATTAAAAATGGAATAACAAAACCCTACAAGAATAAACATGGTTAAAAAAGCCAGAATTACCCAAATACAGTGAAAAACAAATCTTTTTTCTTTTTCAGAGATATATGTCTAATTTTACAAATCACATCTATCCTAAAAAGGTATCATCAGATGGAAGCTCTTAACTAAAGATAGTTTATAATATTTACCATGTTAGTAAAAACTCAACTAAATTAAACTCATTTTATTAATCGTGGGCTTAAGCTAGAGGTGGGCGATGGTGGAAATTTGAATATTGATCCGATACCAAGTAATTATAGGTATTGAAGATATCAATACCAATACGATACTTTTTTCTTGAAATGTTGTATCATAGAATAATTTTGCAAATACACATTTTTATAGTTAGTTAAGTGTATACTAAAACACGTGACTGATACTTTATAGGCTAATTACAGTAATCCGTACTGAAATACATCAAATATAGACCATGTATTTTAATGATGGCTTAATCATTTAAATACAAATTAATGACAAATTTTTTCAACTTAGCTTTTACCTAAATCATTTAATCAATTTATTGTGGACATTTTCAACTCAGAACTGCCTTGTAACGTTCACGATAATGATAGTATTATATTTTCCTAGCTTTGGTGAATGCAACACATCCATAGCAGGCTGACCAATCAGAGCGGAGTTGAACAGAGAAAAAAAAATCCTCCGTGTTTTATTGGCTGAAAGCCCTGCTCCGCCCCGTCCCCCAGTCGCCATTTTTAGTCCGACTCTTGAACTTTTCCGGCGGCTCCGACTTCCAACAACAAATGAAAACCCGACGGTTTTTGAGAAAAAGGAGCGGGACAACTCTTCTGTTGTGGAGGCTGCAGCGGACGGGAAGACTGTCCGAACACATGACACAGGTAAACTATGAAATGTTCAAGTTATGTGAACACCTGTCTGATCTGAGGACAGTTTGGTTAGCTAAAGCGTTAGCCTAGCATCATCCAGTGAAGTACCTCCATGACATGGAGATAAACTCACTAGAAAATGTCAGAACTTCTGTGTAACCACGAAGAAGAAGGTGATGTGTTTTGATAACATTTGTTATTCAGATAGACAAAACATTTGAATGAAATCATGTTTTTTATTTGATTATCAGAATATTTTAAAGATCTCCTAGAGGTGTTTTCTGGAGCTCTTGCTCGATTTTTCAGACTTAGACTGTTGTTTATATATAGTTTTATGCAGAGATTCATTAATATGATAATTGTTTAAAATCGAGCTGTTATTGTAACATTTGATTTGATCATTTAATTTACTTTAGATTCTCACTACCACACAGTTGAAGGGATAAAGTCCAAATTTCCAAATAGAATAGAGTGAATTGTCTAACTTTTGAGTATCATCTATTCTATTTCCCAAGGAAAATTGTAATATGTAGAAAGTTTCTCTTTAATTAGTACTTGAATGATTTTCATTCTGTAAAGAGCTGTTGTTAACCTTTTGTACACATCCATTATTCTAAAATCAGTCTGATGTTCTTCTTTCTTTCCAGATGACTGAGACGGGACAGAGAATGAGGAGAAGAGAGCAGCAGAAGGATGGAGGAGTGAACAAGAGTCCAGTGAGGAACACAACTACAGGTAACGTCCCAAATGCAGTCAGTGGTTTAAAGACTGCATTAACAGGAGCACAGCAGGAGAAAGATCACTGCTTTCATCAAACATGTTTGGAAAGCAGAAAAAAGTGTTTCAATCAACTTTGTTTGCAATATTTGAGTGTCTGGAAGACTCTGTAAACACTAAAGCAGCTTTCTGCTTTGGCCTGACACTTCCTCTTTCAAAGAACTAAACAGACAAAAGACCCTTATAACGTGACGTCACACATCGCTGGAAAGTGCAGAGTCGCCTCTGGTGGAAATTGTTTAGAACGGCAAAGCTGTCTGCTGAATACTTTTAAAGCAATTTAACAAAAATAATAAAAGGTAACCTAACTCATTTTAACCAAAATGTGTACAGTATTTATTGTATAAATGGCTTATGTAGTTGTATTGGTTTCCTCCTCTTAAATCGTTCACAAGAGTACAAATGTCAGTAATCCAGTCTGCAGAAGGCAGCAGCTGCTTCGATCCAGTCGTGGATTATTTCTCTCTGACAACCCGGTTAAAGTTAGACGAATTTTACAAGTACTTCACTGAGTGCCGCTTGTTTGATTATGAAAGTAATTAAGATTTTATTCTGTTAACCTGTGCTAATGCTAACGCTAGCATTAGCTTTGTGTTTGAGACGTGGAGCTGCGAAGATCTTTTCTCACCAGTTAAAAGTTTCCTAAATTTCCGTGCTCACATAATCATTGTAAACAGCAAAAGTCAGACAATTTCAGCGTGTCTGACATTAAAGTCAGACTTATTACTGTTATAATGTTTTCTTCTGCGGTCAGTGAGCTACTGTTAGCTCAGCCGTGGTTCTAACATCACTCCTCTTTGTTTTTGTTCATAACTGTGTCTGATCTATGAGAAAATAAGGGTAAAACATGATCAAATGATTTGAAGCTGTAACCAACAATATGAAAGTGACGTAATCCACGTAATGTTATAAAATACGTTCAACCAGAGATTTTTTTTTTTAATTGGCTACTCTTATTTTGAAAGCTGAAAATACATGGCTCTATAGCAAAGCGTTGTAAAGAGTGAAGTAAAGTTCAAAGCTATTATGGGACTCTGCTAGATTTGTGGCATTTATTAAGGTTTTTTAGGTTATTTTGGAGTTTAGCTAATATTTCACTTACATGCTAGCTTTTTTGGCTAATTTAGGTTTCTTTATTAGGCTATTGGGGCCAAGCTAATATTTCAGCTACATGCTAATTTAGGCTTTTTTGTTTTTTATTCTATTTTGGAGCCTAGCTAATATTTCAGATACATTTTAGCTGTTTTGGCTAACTTAGGCTTTTTTTAGGTTAATTTGGCATTTAACTAATATTTTAGCTGGCTATCAGTTTCCGTGTTTTTAGCTATCAACTTCAGCATCTTCAGCTGCAAAATTCACCTTACAGCATTCACACTAGCATTTTCACAGATTAAGCTAGTGTGAATATATATATATAGTTTTAGTTAGTTTAAAGCTAATGATGGTTAAGATGTGTGCTTTACATCCAGTTTGTGAATGACCTGATTAATCGACTAATCGGAAAAAATAATCGGGGATTAGTGGACTATTAAAATAATCGTTTGTGGCAGCACCTTTTTTCTACAAACATTTTTACAGCTTGTATTTAGTTGCACTTTGTCTTTGAGATAATTTCCAAAAGACATGTTAAAAATATTTTGTAATAATTGTTTCAGTTAAAAATATTCTGTCATTTGTAACCTTTATTAAAAAAAACAAAAGGACGAAGGGGAAAAAAATGATTTACATAAAAAATTGCATTTGGAATGAAAAAATCGGAGATTATTTTTTTGGCCATATTGCCCAGCAATAAATCTACATTATTTGACTAATTCTGATATACATTTTGGAGAGTTTTTCCAAATATTTATTTAACAATTTACGGTATTAAAGACTGCAATGAATTCATGGCAGTTTCATGCATAACTTTGTCACAGTGTTTGTTCAGTCAGTTTCACTAGATTTTACAGCTTGAAAACATCCTGTCACTGATGACTTACTATAATTAAACTCCATAATGCTGATACTGACAACAACTGCTACATTTCTATCAAATTACAAGTATAGCTCCTCAGTGAACGCAACTTAATCTGACAGCATGTCAAAAGTCTGTTCTCGATGAGGTGTGAGAACGATAACAGGTCGGCCACAGCAGGGCGGCGAAAAATCCGCAGGCGCGCTGAGCGTTTGGGCCGGCGCCATCCTTGCTCTGACAGAGCGAGCATCAAGTCTGGGTAAAGTAGTATTTAATTCAATCTGGAGGATAGAGGGCTGGAACTGCCTGGCCTGAAGCCGAAGACGGAGAGCATCTCTGCAGTGGGAACGCTCAGCGAAGGAAGAGGCTGTGTGAAATGAAAGAAGGTGGAACACATGAGTCACGGTTGGGGCTGTGCTCATGTTTAGGTGAGCTGATAAAACACCTGCTTTTTGGCAGAAGGGGGGCTGCAACGATGGAGGAAAACAAGAGGCTTGGGTTTCCACTGCAGCAGAAGGTGGCGTTGCTGTTTTTAACACTTTACCCGAAGACATGGAAACCATGGTGAAAAAGGATTAACCAGATCGAGCCTCTGCTACAAATCTGCGAACTATTGTTTGTATTTTCTCTGAAAGCACACATCTGTTAAATTAGTACAAAAAGGGTTGTATTTGACATGTTTTGATGCTTAAAAAAATGCTTCTTTGCAATGAATCTTTAAATGTTTCCTGGAGGTTCAGTAATATATCAAACTGCATGTCATCAGTGGAGAAATTTGCTAGAGAGTATGAACACCTTGGTGCTAACTTAGAATTGCAGACTCAACATTAACCTTGTTTTAGGGTCAGTTTTTAACTGCATTAAATAATTACTCAAAATTAATTTATTCCATCAAGGCTTTGTTGACTAATTTTTTTATTTGTTTTTTTTGTTTTTTGTTTTTTGTTTTTTTTGTCTAAAATGCTCTGGTTGAAATTATATCATTTTTAATGTTAGGGTCAGTTTTAACTTTATAAAGCAATAATTGGAGCCAAAATTAAAATCAGTAGTCAACTTTAGCCAACACTTCCTCTCCCGCTCCTGTGAGCTTCAGAGGATTCTCATTTGAAAACCTCTGTGGGCTAAGAATAGGGTTTGCACGCAGGAGACCTGGGTTCGATTCCAGGGTTGTCCACTGATCCCCACCCAGATTGGGTCCTTAGGCAAGACCCTTGACGCTGCTGCCTAACTGGGTCCCTGTGCCCCTCAAGTACAGGGTTGTGTCAGGAAGGCCATCCGGCGTAAAACTCTGTCAAACCACTGATGGGAAACAGTGGATGTTGTTTCGCTGTGGCGACCCCAAAAGGGATAAGCCGAAAGGTGAAGAAGAAGGAGAGGCATACTTGTTTTCTTTTTCAAGGCCTAGAAATCCACTGAAAAAAAATTAAAAACCAAATTTTCCTAGTTAAGGAAGCCGAACAAGATAACCAAGAGATGACAAAAAAATTGGATTATGGATTACTGTTTTTAGTGTATTTTAAAGCTGATTTAAGACGTGTTTCAAAACCGACCCGTTAACACCGTAGATGGTAACAGAAAGTTAACATAAGAGGAAGGAAGGTTAATGTTGTTATACAAACAAAACAAAGCAGGTTGTGATTTTTTTTAGAATATTAAATCTTTTTAGTTGTTCTTTCAAGCTTCTTCATATTAGTATGTTATGGGGCATGTATGAGATGCGTATAATAAGAAAAATTGATAACCAACATCGAAAGTACCATTTAAATTGAAAAATGGTAGATTTATTTTACTACAATGTAAAAATGACCATCCTAGCATAAAACACACCAATTTGATGATGATTTACTACAATTTCTAAATTTCCCTCAAATTGAATTTTGTTTATTCCAACATAAATGATGGCAGGTTTTTGGGAACATGCTTTAGGTGAATATGTGGCCTACAAACAACACAAACTTCTGGATCTTCTCTGCCAACGCAACCGTGTTGAAACAGTTATTTACTCTTGTTCTGAACTTTTGTAACCCCAGGTGCTGTCAGGACGTAGCATGGACCATCCTAAACTGTTTTTGCTTAAACTGACAACTTGAACTCGTTGTTCTGCAAAACCAACAAGAACATTTGGTTAAATCTCCAACGTCCAGGTCAGTTAGAAAAAGCAAAGAAAGTACGAGGCAGACAGCTGAGCAGAAGAAGACAACAGCCCCAAAAAAGCTGTTTCTTCACACGGTCAGCACTTAGAAAGCATGCACAGTATGGATTTGTGTCCAAGGTTTGCAGGATGATAGGACTGATGGCTCTCTGCCCGGACAATCCAGAACAGACTGCATGCAGTAGATCCGTGTTGCTGGCTGCCAGGAGGTTTGCCATAACTGTCCTTCATCATCAGGCCTGTTTGCACTGCTGAAAGTAACATGTGCACTAGAGCCTGAGCATGTGGGGGAACCTTATGTTCAACAATGAGGTTAAAATCTGCCAACAACAGTTGGGTTATAGAGGGTCAAATGTGGCTAAGATGCTGTTTATGCAGACAGCGCAGGTGTGGGGCAGCATCTCAGTACCTGGAGAAATGGGTCTGTAGTGGCGGCGAGGAGAAGATATGCAAAAGGAGATTCTGCAATTAAAAACAAAACTGTAGGACCAAATGCTTTTGCTTCTAAGCAAACAAGTGTTGAGGTGGGGTGTGTTTTTGCTCTTTCACGGCTTTATGGACGTAACCTAAAGCTACATTTGACATAAAGCTGCCTCTTAAATCTTGGAGTGTTTTAGTCTGCTGAAAAACTAGCATGTATGTCTGTCAAGGTGTGTGTATAGTTGTGTGTTTGATGAAAGCAAGTGTCCTTTGCTGGACTGATTTTAATTTACTTTATGCAGAGGATAAATTAGATATAATCATGGTGGTGCAACAAGAGTTACATCTGTAAATTACTAATGGTGGAGCCGGTTTTTAAAATAATTGGGCCTTTTTGTTATACCAGCTCCAAATTTGGCATGGATGTACCTAAGGATCCTATCTTTCAGAAAAGTATGTTAACCACAAGAAAATCCAAGATTTTAACATATAAATAATTGATATTTAATAGTATTCTGAAGATAACCCTAAAGATTAAAACATATTTTATGTTTAAAAGCCCATATTGTTGAGACTGGAACATGTAGACAATGGAAACTTTTGTAACAATGGAGTGTATGAGCCTTCTTACAAATTTGTACAAATGGCTCCCATCTTTACAAATGACCACCATCTTCATTTGCCATTTTTCACAAATGGCAAGAATTTTTTAAAAATAGCTGCCACCTTTACATATGGCTTCCATCATTACAAATGGCCACCATCTTTACAATTCGCCACCATCTTCACAAATGACCATCATCTTTCTAAATTCCCATCATCTTTACAAATTGCAATGATCTTTACAAATGGGCACCATCTTTACAAAAGGCGACCATCTTCACAAATGACCATCATCTTCACAAATAACCTCCATCTTTATAAAGGGTCACCATCTTTATGAAAAAAGCCTTTGTCACACACACCCATAGAGGGTAGGGAGCTTGGCCCGTATTGGTGCTGCTGGTTTTTGGGTTGTCCATGTTTGTGGGGTTAATAACCCTTCTGCTCTCCTTGGCTTGTTTACATTAAAAGTTTGGTCATCTGGACCCCTCAAGACAGTGCGCTGAACTTTTTTTTTTCCAGTGATTGTCGATCTTTACTGGTGTCCAATGGCAGACATGAAGTCTTGTCCACCTTCGTCCACATTTGTCATGGAAGGAATCGCACATCACACAGTCATCTGGACCCCAAAGATAGCGGAAGGGTAGCACGGGTGTGTCTTGTAGTTCCCTGGAAGCTCATACGTCCCCTGAATAGATGTAAAGAAATGCATTGTAAGGTTAATGGAAGTTAAATGCACTTATGATGTATTGGTGTTGCTGTTGTGTGGTGTACTTATGCTGCACTCTAGTCATTGGTAAGGTGTGAGTACTGCCTCCCTGCTGGCTGTGCACAAAATGCTGCATGTACAGGATATTCACGTGATATGTAAGAGCCCTTAGGATGCCCCTAGGATGTCCACACAAGCTATTACTTGAACAGCACTTATAGACTCCTTGTCCAGTCCGCTGGAGGTCCGTCTATTTTAGCCCTACTTCACTCTTCTGTGTTGTATAAGTGTTCGCTTCCACCTGTTGCATGAAGCATTCCCATAGAAAAGATGTGCATGCACATTTTCTCTCAATGTGTTTACAGAGAAGTCTACAACCATGATATTTAACGATTGTGACCCGTTCAGGCTTGAGCATTTTGATGTTAGCTTTCATTATTTTATCAAGAACTCTGAGAAACCAATGATTGAATGTATTGATCACAGCAACGTCAATAAACATTGGAGAATTAGCTAAAAGAGTCTTTGGTGAACTGGAGGGAGAAAGAATCAGGATTTTGGAGGAAGTTCTGTCCATGAAGATCTTCACTTCCTCGTCCCAGCTGACATCCGGATCAGAACCAATGTTTGGCTCCAAAAGCCACGCCCCCTCAGAGGAGATTTTGGAAACAGAAGCTTCAGATCAACATGAAAAATGATTTTTTTTAAGACATTTAGGTTGTGGGATTTTGGTTAAAAACTTCATAATCATAATTAAAACACTACTGGGAATGTTATTTTAAATTTAAAAAAATGGACATAAGGGGACTTTAAGGAAATATGAAGTTAATTCCACTATAAAAAATTCTATATAAAATAATCTAGGTTGGTTTGTTTTTAACCCACCTCCCACCCACAGTATAACATTTTTGGAAGCAGAATGTAATATAAAGTTACTAGTACTGAGGACTATTTTGCATTCAAGTGAAGGGTGAAAAAAATTGCAGTAACATAAAGTATTTCTTTCAAAAATCACAAACTATGGGAGATATTCCTGTTCCGTAGATGTCTGTAAACCATCTGGTACCATTTATTGTCATAATATTGCACAAAGGGGTAAGAAAACCTTAAATGTTGTTTCCATTTTTCTATAAAATCGCTGTATTCAAAAAAGGAAAACAGGACAAACTGCTTTTGGATCAGTAAAAAAAAAAAAAAAGGTAGACAGACATATAAAGAACACAACAACAAGCTAAAGTGTTTTGGTTTATTAAGCCGAGCAGGAAATTTGACTCAGCAATTTAAGTGAAATTACAGAGCTGAGCAGACTGCTGTTTTTGTTTGGGGCTTTTTTATTCTTCTAAAATTTGGGCGAATAATCTGCTGTAATACAACAATTACTGAGTTAAACACACTAAAAGGGAATTAGTAATGCCTTGTATTACTTCCCGGTAGCAAAACAGGATGTGTTTCTGGAATACATTATTTTCAGCTTCAACTCCCAAGTAATAAAAACTCCTTTTTTGTACTTCCCTTTAGCCACAGTTTTACATTTGTCTTTCTGTTTATTTAAAAACATTAGCTTTTACATTTCTATTTATATGTTATGCCAAATGTTTTATGGGAAGTCTCTTGATTGTTTTAACCCAGTTTGTACGTCTGCTTACAGATTTCTACTCAAACATCTGAGTTTCTGTGGATCAGGAAGAGATTAACCCTCAAACGTGAAATTCTTCACCCATTTTAGACAAACTGATCATTCAAATTATTCATAGCAGGTTTAAACTTATTGTAATTTCATCTCCTATGAACTTTTTGGTTTAACGGCTCAATAAAAGATAATGCTGAACAAGGAAGTTTTATTCAACCAGATTATCATTTTAGGGAAGTTTAGGGATTTTAGGGAAGTTAGCAGCTCGTTTATAAATGAACACAGTTTCTGTCTTAAACTTTTCAAACTTTCTATGCTTTAATACTCGGTTCTGGTTTGGCCAAATCAAAAACCTCATGAAAAAAAAGTCTCTTAAATAAAAAAGGATAGAAATGAAAGCAGAACAGATACCACTCTCTGATTCCACTGAAGCCGTCGCAGTCATGAGACAGAGCCCAGACTCAGGAAATGTCAGCGGCGTTGCCCCCGAGGTCACGGACGCTCGGAGCTCCAACCGGATCTTTTCCAACATTTCCTATAAAACACAATCAGGCGCAGGGAGAGAGCTTCGACGGATAATTATCTGATAAAATGCACAAAGCTGCACTGTAAAAAGAGAAGATTTGCAGAGGAGCACATTTGACATGGATGAATATACTGAATAATGAGGAGATTCTGAGCAATCTCTCCTCTGCAGAGGAGAGCGTCAGAATCTGCGAGAACGGGGAACGCTGAAACGCCTACAGCAGAAAAAAGTATTTGAACAAATTAGCCGTATTCACGCAGCATGAGCATGCATATATTTGCACCACGTTTGCATTCTGACACTGTACAAACACACGGATGCCTCTGCGCAGAATTATATTGCAAATTTTATTCAGTGAATTTTAATGAGACATTATACACTCTGAGTCTCCATTGTGGAAAAGGAGCTCCTAAATGCACGTTTTAAAACAATTATGAAACCAAAATTATTTGTAATCCCAAGAAAACACTTGGCGGAATAAATTATTATGTTGCCATCTTCCATCAGTTACGATAATTATTAGCCTCCCCTGGGCCCTCTGGGCAATGTTTGAACTTACCAAGGCTCAAAATATTTAATTATCACAGGAGGAGGCCAATTATCACTTTGTTGCAGGTACTGAGTCAAGACTGGCGATTACTCAAACAAATAAGCATGCTATTTAAGTTAGTCTTGAATGTAATTACTGCGTTGAAGGTGCAAACGCAGCAGCGTGCACATATGGCTGGAAGAGGTTCACGTTCTCACAGATTCAGCTGCATTTTCACACAGTCCAGCTGTCTGTGAAAATCAAGAGTCTACCTGCAGTTTTCTGCAGTTCCCTTAGTTTCCAGGTTGTAATTCTTGAACTCTTAAAACCAGCCATGTGAGGTGAAGTGAGTCTGATTTACAACCATGGAACTAAAAAGACTTTAGTTTTTCACTGTTTAACTGGCGGCGTGCATATTGAATACTGGCCATTATTCAATTTCCTGTTCGCTGTGTTGCACACACACACACATTTACAACAAGATATTTGGTCTACCTTTCATAGCAGCAGGACAAAATATTGAAAAATTGCTCTACATACCTCATGTGTTTCGAATAATTGATACTTATTATGAATTAAAGTAAAGCCCCAGTCTCTGTGGAGCAGGTGTGGCTACTTCAGCCACCTCAAGAGACGTCAGGAAAATGGTACGTACCATCATCATGCATGTGGTAAAAGTATTGTAAAACATTTGTAGGGCTAATGTAAGTTATTCACTTATGATATACGGGTAATGTCAGCTTACAGTGCCCTTACGGCAGGGGTGTCCAACTCAATCGCACAAGGGGTCAAAATCAAAAACACACCTTAGGTTGGGGCCGAACAGGATAAACATTTATTGAACACTCTGAAACTAAATTTATAACATTTTATAACTATACATTTTTAATATAATTATGAACTATATACTGTATATATATATGATTACCTGCGATAATGTCAACGTGAATCCTGTAAGCTAAATTTGGCTCAATCAACTTAAAACTTAAAAAACTTTCAATATTTTACTCTTCATAAAAATATATTTTGTCAAAATTACACAAGTTAGAAATGAGCGCAAGATAACATTGGACCATTAATAACAATAAAATAAAATAATCTGGAATTACCCGGAGGGCCGGATCGGCCCCCGGGCCTTGACTTTGACACATTTGACACATTGTCTAATTTTTTTTTATTTCTAACAGTTAAGTGTGCACACCTTTCACTTAATCAGCACTGATGGACCCTGGACTGTGCACCCCCTTCCCTTCCCTAATGTGGAGCAGGGAGTTTGTGGCCCGCCCAGCATGTTTTCTACGTCACAAATACGATCTTTCTCAAATGTCCTGTTTTGTCTGCTCCCGATTCTCAATGATTTTAAATAAAGAAATACTCAGAGATATAATCTCAGTTATAATTTTATTTTTCATGTCCTCCATCAGTTAAAAAAACGCAGAAAAAGACATTTAAATACACAATTTTAACCTTTATAAATGTTCTGCAATCTTTAAATTCATCATTAAAGAAGTTTTTTTTTTTTAAATTATTTCTATCAATATTATTTGTTCCAGTCTTTTTTTACTTTGTCACAGATTGGAGAACCTCTGATCGATTCTTTCTCTCAAACTCATGTAATCTGAATACCTTTTTGTTTTCCTGTTTGATTTTATTTAACTTTTTAAACCTGAGTTCTACATGGATTGCCATCCATCAAATCCCTTTTTCCTGTTCTGTCCGGTGCAGAACGGAGAATATCCCAACTGACATGGGGTTGAGAGACAGGATACATCCTGGACAAGTCTGCCAATCCATCACAGCCCTGCTAGCAAAGAGACAAGCGAGCTGACACGGCCCTCTTTCAAGCAACGGCTGACGTTAACAGCAGAGACGTTTGTGTGGGGGGAGGAAACTAAAAGAGGATAAAAAAAAAAAGCCCTCAAAGGCACATGCCACTCGACTCAAAAGGGTCTCAGATTTAAACCGTGATCCTTTTCTGTGAAGTGACAACTGCTATCATGCAGTTAAATGCTCAATCATCATATTTACCAAACCATTCCAAGATGAGAAATCAAATTAGACAAAAGAAGAGGTTTCAATTGGTTCCTGAAGCAAAAGTTCCTCTTTAGCCAACTGAGCATGACAGGCGTAAAGTGCTTTACAGAAGCAGCATGACTGACTCTGAATGTGTCAGTGGAAACCACTGGAGATGATTTTCAAACCTGATTTGAAGCAAAAGACTTTTATACCAAAATAAAGATTCAGCAATGAAACCACAGATGCTGGCTTGTTTATGTGCATGCATATTTAATCCTGTGTTCATGTGAAGCTACGCACAGTTTTCAGGCTTTACGTAAAAACACACTGCTATTGAACATGCATTGAAACTTAAACCTGTTGAACTTTAACCTATCAGGGTCTCAGATTTGGTAGTGACGTATGGATGGAGTCACTTTCAATTCACGGAAGTCCGAACCATTTGAAAATTAATTATGAAGGAGAAATTAATCATTTTTGGATTTATATAAAGTTGAATCCTACCTCTCCGGGTTCTCCCTATTGCTCTAATAATAGAGGCATTTGAAGCTGCAGTGGTGTCCAAAAGTGTTTTTTTGAGAAGAGCTGTCGGGACTTAAGGGGTGGCTATCCCTCTCCTGGTACGGTGATTGTCATGACGCGGGGAAGAACCAAATTTGTTCAAGCCCAGAATTTTACTTTTAAATGTATTTTTTTTTTATGACATCTTAAAGGTATAAAACTAATACGTTTATGTATTTTCCAAGCACTAGCATCTACATGCTAACATAGCAGACGGGGGCTATGGACTCTATGCATGGAGCTGTATGACGTTTATCCAGTTTCAAATAAGACCGCTTACTTGTTTCCAGTTGTGGCTATCTATATCCGTAGACTTAGTAAATCTCCACCTACTTTCCCTGGTATTGGTTTATTTTTGTTATTTCTTACATTGTGTGTTAGTTTGTAATTATGTGTATACACAATGACCTCTAAAAAGGCAAAGTTTGCCTTCCTGAAACACCAAGCACTCAGTACTTATAAAACACTATCATGTACTATATGATCATATGACTTCTTAGGATGAAACGTAGCTCTGTTAGAACATTGAAACCTGTTCAACAGAACCTTTATTTGTAAACGAACTTTGAAGTGACTTTCGGATTACTGATCGTACTCTCAGCTGATGATGAGCAGCCTTCACCTTCTTCGTGGAGCGATAGGGGCGTGCGCCAACCGTCACCTCGGCTCTGTTGAGACTTTTTATGAAAGGTAATCACGTCTCTGACTGATTCTACCCAATCAGATGACTGAGCGCTCATATACCTGATGCAGAAGTAGGTCGTGCATATCTCTCCGCTTGGAGGGATATTACGAAGAAGCCGTAGGGGTATGGAAAAATTTGGATTCAACACAAGTCGCACAATGCCGCTTTGACATTTCACACCAAGCCTCTTCCAACAGTAGGTGGTGAACATGTGTTGTAAACAGTAGTAACAAAAGAAGAAGAAGAAGCCCCTCCCTGCTTGTCTAACGTGAACATTATGGGCTACGAGTCACATGCAGGCTTGTTTGTAGATTTACAGTTTGACTTTCTCTGGGTTTTCTGACTCAGGTGTCTCCCTGATCTGATTGATTAACACTTTTTTTTTAAATTGTGTGAGTTTGGGGCATCGGAAGTTAAATTTAAGATTCCCAATTAACATCTTGTTTAAAATTGGGATTTAGGGTCAAGGAAACTGTTTGAATAAACTGAATGTCTGGAGTTACTTAAAGTAGGTGAATTACTGTTTTATGCTCCGGCAAAAAACAAACCATCAAAGAAAACCTTACATTATCTTCCAAAGTTGTTTCTCCCTTAAGAATATTAGCTTTAAGAAGCCAACATGATAGTACTCCTACCACCGTGTTCCAAACTGCAAACTGCAGTCAGGCTTTAATGGAAACTTTCATGAGCAGAAATCTTGTTGACCTCAGAGACCTTCCAGATAAAGCTTGCTCTTCATACTTTACTTTGAGGCAGTAAACCCAGAAGATTGAAACTCTGTGGAAGTCTTTTTGTAGACATCTGAAGATATTTTCACTCAACATTTTCAAAAGTTTGCTCCACATTCCCTAAATTTCTCGAGAAGTAGATGTTTTCTATCAAAGGTCCTTGAAGAAAATTCCTTCCTTTTTTGCATACCACTTCCAGAAAAGCAGGACCTCAGATACAATCGTCAAAATACTTTTGTAGGAACTTTTAACGTTTTTTTTATTGTGTTACTCAAACAACTACTGGAAAATCTATTCCATTTATGATTCTAAAATGTAGTTTTTTCTTTTTTAAAATCACTTAAATTTTTGTACCCTTAAAAAAGCGTACTTATTGCATATTGTCTTAAATGAAAAACTCATAGTTATGTTTAGTGGAAAGGTAAATAGTGTGATTCTAACATAATTTTCAGAAAATATCAATCAAAATCATGCATTTTTTAAAGTAAATTAAATACATTTTAATGATTAATTACGACTATTATGATGAAATGTATTTATTATCAATTTAATATAAACTTTTAATTAATGAGCTTGACAAAAACAAGCACCAAGAGGTTAATTTTCTCTCTAAAATTATGTTTTTGTTTTTTTAAAACTTCTCATGACGGTCACCTTTCTCAGAAAGGAGTTAGAGTGGAGCCTGGTTCCCGTGCATCTCGCTCTGAAGCCACCACCATGTGACAATGCGTATCACCGGGTATTGAACAGTCTGCTTTTATTTAAAAAAAAAAAAAAAAACACAATTTAAACTGAAAATATAACAGGACTGAAGCTCTGATAAATTATTGAAAATGTATATGTTCTGTAAAAGGACAATGGTATAAGCTAAATAAAATGCTCCTTCAGCTGTGGCCAACGCGGACGCTACCATCCAACGCAAAAATGAGATTAATGCGATAAAAAAATAAAACCTGATAAAATGTCCTTAATTAGTTGTTCACAGTTAACACAAATTAATTTGACAGCCTTAATATACATATTAATTAAATATATATATATATATATATATATATATATATTTATAATGGAGTAGATTAATCTGCGCTTTTTCAGGTGTTTAAATCGCTTACAATGTATATCCATTATTCATTCACACCTCATTCATCCTTGGTGATGGTGAGCTACTGATGAAGCCACAGCTGCCCTGGTGCAGGCTGACAAGACGTGCCTACAGCCCCTCTGAATATCACTGGTACATTCATACGCATTCATACACCAGTGGAGCCACACTGGAGGCATTGAGGGTTAAACGCCTTGCCCAGGGACACAACACTTGGCTGGGAGGAGCGGAAATCAAACCGCCAATTGGAGGACCTGGTCTACAACCTGAGCCACTGTGTGTGGGTATATATATATATATATATATATATATATATATATATATAGTATATGTGTATAAATTGGAAAAAATAAACACCTTGAAATGTATTTTGACAAAGAATGTCCAGAGTATGATTACAATTAAAATAAAAATGCATTAGCTTGCATACATGTGAGTTTTGATAGAGGTAGTCCTACCTTTTTATATAAATATGTGATATATGTTTTTAATGTGTATTAATTGTATGACCAGATTATATTTAAAATAATTTTCTGAATCATAAAAAAAATGTTTTAAAATAAATGTTTTGCTTTTTTTTTTAATTTTTGAGTAGAGCTTTAAAATAAAATATGAAAAAATAAAAAAATATCTGAATTAATATGAATGTATTGAATTGAATTTTCATCTTTTTCCGTTAAAATCATTTTATGACTTTTTTGCTTTCTTCAGATTCCACCTTTAAAAAATCCTTGGAGAGCAATTTAAGAAGCTTATTATTTTTTTAATGTTTTAGATAACATAAACATTTGATATCTTGCTAATTTGCTGATTAATGTCTGATGTCCTGATTTCATAAAGAAGTATTGGTGAACATGTCCCTCTACAGACACCGTACCTCCTGAAGTGGTAACATTTTCCTCAGAGGAGGGTGCAGTAGAGGATGACGGAACAATAAACATGTTGTTTTTCATCAAACTGGCAGCTGCTGTTGCTGATTATGAACAGTAGATGTCAGACTTGATGTACCCCTTCAGAAGCAGCCTGCAGAGGCCCCACAGAGGGGCAGTTTTCTCTTTCAGCAATCAAAAGGTGTTCCACCGGTGCAACACTTTAAACGGCACCTGCCATTTATTAAAAAGCAGACGGGAAGGAGGCGGCCAAAGCCCGACAAACCTCCCTGGACTGCATCTCCCACAAGGCCTAGCTTTGTGCCTCATTACATAATACTGGTACTAATGTGAGGCAGTTGGACTGAGACGGGTAGCAGAACAGCCTGTGCCAGGTCCCAGTGTGCATGTGTGGGGGTGTGCGCGGAGGTGTCGGAAAGGGAAGGGGGGGGGATGTGCTATAAGTTTGTGGTGTCATGTGCAATCAATTTCACACGCCGCCCACACAACCGAGTATGGTAAACAAGAAACAAAATGCATAAAAAGGGTAAACAAAATGTACAGAGATGCAAAACTTTGCACGCACCTGTTACCTTTTACCTTCCCTGACAGCAGCTGTCAAAACGGCTTAACCCCACTTGTCCTTCCATCCCGGGAAGTTTGACGAGTGCCGTCACACGGCTCCTTCCTTTTGACACGTTAACAGCTGGGGCCTGCTGCCACATCAGGTGTGCGTGTTCCTCCTGCCACATCTGGGAGGCAGTCCAGCTGTCCTGCCCTTCACACGTCTGGACAGCGTCCTGCAGACACCTCGCTGTCACTCTGGGTTACCTGAAGCCCACCTCACGCTCGGAGGCGAGATGCTGGCTGCATGCGCATCCCTGCTGCCGCATCTGCTCTGCGTGTGAACGTGCCAGACCGGCCTGTGTGTGAATGTGTGCGTGACGCCTGTACATGTATGTCCTGGGGGCCGAGGCTCCAGCCTTCACACCTCTCGGTTAAGAATATCCAGAAAGACACACCAGGCACTGTAGCAAGACAGTGTATATGGTTCAGAGACTCCACTTCACAGAGGAGATGTTGGAGATGGCCCTGTCAAAGTGTAGAACTCGGCTTGACAGATGTGAAAAAAAATGTTTCAAATCAGAAGAAATTTGCTTTAGTGTGTGGATCTCACAAATGAAACAGTTTATATGTTGGGCAAAAACAACACACGGTTTATGTACCGGATTTTTTGGACTATAAGTAGCTGCAGCAAAAAAAAAGCATAATAAAAAAAATAAAATCGGATATAAGTTGCAGTTTTGGGAAAAATGTATTTAACCAACTACAGGACCAAAAACGGACATTTCATCCTGAAAGGATCAAAATAGCGGAATAATGCATAGCAAAAATAGACAGAGTTTATGCACACTTCACTATTATAAAGATGCATTCAAACCGAACGCGATTGGCGTGACAAATTTGCATGTCTTGCTCTTTCGGTTATCAAAAAATGTGTTCATGGCGCCGTGGCTGCATGTGGGAGGAGCTACCAGCTTTGTCCGTGGATGTCTCAGAATGGATGGAAGACATATGATGTTAAGGAATAAGTTTTATTTATTATGAAGAGAGCATTGGTAATCATGTCTTCATGTTTGAGTTTAGGATTATTATTAAAGGTTAGTAAAAGAAATATTAAAATATTTTCCCGGTACAGGGGGCTGTGTCTGTATGAGAGCCGCTTCCGCTGTGTTTCTGTGTCTCTGTTAGGACTCTGTATTCAATTTTCTCGTGTTAACGTTTCGCTACGAGTGTTTAGGTCCTTTTTTTGAGTTCCACACAAAATGTGCAACATTACAGTTAAAGAGTTAAACCAGGCGAAACTTTGACCAATCAGGGACTCAGATTTGGTAGCGAGGTATGGATAGTGTCCTTTTCAAAATATGGCAGTGTCAGTTATTTGAAAAGTGATCCTGAAGTAGGGCTGGGCGATATGGCAAAAAAAGGAAATCAAGATTTTTTTCAATTTTATTTCACGATTTCGATTTATCACAATTTCTTTAAAATAAATTCAAATTGACAAAAATAGAATTAGAATGATTTTAGTTGAAAGAAGTAAACACATTTTGAACAAATATTTATATTTATTAAAATTTTAATTTCAAATGAATTACAAGCATTGATATATATTACTGGATTAGCCCTTGCCTATTCGCTGCTATAGACAGAGACGTGCGTGCGCATGCGCCATCGCTATGCATGGAGTCATGGAAGCAGAACGCTGCTGATTCAATGGAGGACAGGCAGACAACAACCACAAAAATCTGGCTAGCTCTGTCATTTCTTAACCAATTTTTATAAAATATTGCTCGAATTAAAGCTTAGAAAATTATTGATCTTGTGGTATATTTAGATAGTTATTATCTATTAAGATTAATGTGAAATAGTGCAAGAATTCCGCCTTCTACTGCTACAGATAATGCATTGCTATCAAATGAACAGCTTCTAAATATCCGTGAGTTTTTATTTTGCCTCTGTGCTAAAATCCATAAAACAGAGCTTGTAAATGATTGTCACCCAAGACCAGAAATGAGGGAGACTGATGAAGTTTATAGCATGAATGACTGATAAAGTTTAGCAAAGTCCTTTCCCTATTAAAACATCTCAAAGAGCTAAATAAGAATAATATTAATAAAAACACCCTTTACCACATTTTTAAATGAAACTAAAACTTTTATTATTTTTGGATTACCATCCATCCATCCATCTTCCTGACCGCCTTGTCCCTTTCGGGGTCGCGGGGGTGCCGGAGCCTATCCCGGCTACTGATGGGCGAAGGCAGGGTACACCCTGGACAGGTCGCCAGTCTGTCGCAGGGCCTCAATCACACACATACATACACTCTCACATTCACACCTAGGGGCAATTTAGAGTCACCAATTCACCTATGAAGCATGTTTTTGGACGGTGGGAGGAAGCCAGAGTCCCCGGTGAAAACCCACGCACGCACGGGGAGAATATGCAAACTCCACACAGAAAGGTCCCAGCCGGGATTTGAACCGGGGCCTTCTCGCTGTGAGGCAAGAGCGCTAACCCCTGCGCCACCGTGCAACCCTTTTTGGATTACATACATGGTAAATAAATCTCAATTGCTTCAGAATTTACCTTCAAATAGACTATTTCATTGTACTTTGAGAAAAAGGCTCCAGCTAGCATCTTTAACTGATACAAAAAAATTTTTTTTAAACTTGGATGATAACATCAAATACATCTGAAACTGTTAAGATTCAAAACACAGAGATAATAGTGGTAAATGTGGTGGCAGGTTAAAGTTTACATCCACAGCTCCTTCACTAACATCTGTTCTCTGCTGTGTTTATGTCACTGAGCAGAAAGCTAGCGTTAGCATTAGCGCTGTAGATTCTAGCTGGGCTTTCTCCGTACGACCAAGAAAAAAGATCAACAGTGATGCCACGGATTAAGAAAATTATGTGCGAAATCACTTACACTTTTTACAAAGACAAAAAATAAAAAAAAGTGTGACCGCCAATAAGATTTAGGCTCTTACAGTAGCTAGCTATGAGCTAGCAAAACAGTGCAGCAACGTGCATTTTGACCGCACATTTGTGTGATTAACATCCGCTGTTTAAAAACACGAAACATTAATAAAAACATACATTGAAGAACCAAACTAGAATGTTTCTCGCGAGTCGCTATCACCCACTTTAGCACACAGTTCACGGTTCCCAGCCTGAATTCTCTCTATTAAATTGCAATTCCTGTCCTGTGATGATTCCTCTGCATCGGATTATTTTGTTGTGAAGGTTTTTGAAGTCGATTGCAAAACACTGCGTCTCCTTTTGTTACTTTTTCAGACCTCCGGTCTTCATTACTCGAGAAGACTCGATTCATAATGATGGCGCACGTCTGTCATGCCGTATGTCACGCAAGATGTCACATGACTTCTAATCCAGTAATATATGTCATTGATTACAAGAAAACACACCGGGAGGGGGAGGAGCAGCTTGGATTTAAAATTACAGGTAGTCAACAAGCTTTTGCCTTCTCACTCTTGCAGCTTTTCATAGAAGATCGTGATAAAATGATCTCTCAAAAAGTGACAGATCGTCAGCTTTGGAGATCGTAAGACGGTTTTATATCGTCATATCACCCACCCCTATCCTGAATGAACAATCATTGTTTTTATTTTGGTAGTATGAAACCAAGTCTTTAATTTATTGGAATTTAGCTGTGAAAGACAGAGTGGGATTCACCAGATTTGCACTCCAGACTCTTCCAAGTATAAGTACATGGGCAAGTATCAGGATAGCGAGATTCCAGTATGAACACTGTATGCTGAAAGTGCATTTTTGAATGCACAACATAAATAAGATACTAAGCAGTAATGTGATTTTATAGGGCTAGGTTGAAAAAAATCGATTAATCGATTTGAATTGATTTAAGCTTAATAGATCAATAATCGATTCACAAAAGATATAAATCAATTTAGCACAAAAAGCTAAAGTCTGCTAGCTTGATGCTATCGTTCAATAGAGTTTCCCAATAGGACGGCTAATGCTAACATTCGGTTGACCAATAAAATACATTGCTGACTAAATGAACATCTTTATTTACTCACTGGCATTAATGTTTCAAACACTTTTAAGGAAATAACTTTTAACGTAACTATTTCTGGTCTAAAACTTTTTTTCCCCTCATACTGTTGTCTTCTTCTTGAATAAAGTGTACTTCTATAGCGCGATCGCCACCAAGTGGCCAAACTGAAACGTCCTCCAGGAGAAGCAGAACAATGTTTAAATGTTAATGAATATTTTTGTTAGAACTTCTGCTTTAGAGAATCCATGTAAGACTGTAGGATATTAACAATCTCATTGTTTCACCAATAGATTTCACAGTTTGTAAACTGTATCAGATATATATAAATATATTCAAATTAAATAATAGATTTTTCATGTACTTCTAAACAAACGCGTATAAATTTGTTAACTTAAAATTGAACTGAAGAATCGAAAGTATTGGAAAAAATTGGAATCGAATCGATTCAGGCTCTTGTGAATCGAATCAAATTGTTTCTGGAAATTATAGCCGATACCCAGCCCTATGATTTCATACTGACGTGGAGACATGATATTTGATCTGAAGATAGAGCATAAACTTTTAACCTGTCTGAGCACCAAGGCATGACAAAACTATAAAAAAAGGGATTATTAAATGAAAATTGTGAAAATTTAACTTGGAAGCATTTGTATTTATGTTTGTAGTTTTTTTGCAGATATTTTAAGCTTTTTTTTTTCTTGACTGGCCCAAGGTCAGTCTCTCAAGAAGGACCTCAAACCAATTGTACACAAAACGTTTAGTTGTCAGTACACCGTTGACATGACAACTACAATCACACAAGTCCAATTCAACGAGCTGTTGAAGGAAAAAACTTCTTTATCATGTTGTAATCTCATGTATTCATTTAAATTTGTCAAATAATTTAAGAGTGACGTCGGACTCTTTTGAAAACCCGTTTTTCATTTCAAGTCTGTATTTTAGTAAAAAAAAAGGACTAAAGAATTGAATTTGTGAAAATTAAACTAGGTATTTCAAGGCACTCACACCAACTTATAAAATCTGCAAGGACAAACCAAAAATTGTTTGTTTTTATTGGAATGTTCATAACTAATGGACTTAGTGTGCTTAAGCAGAGAAAGTGCTCAGTCAGGGACAGAAGGACGTTCACAGCAGTGAGGGCCTCAGGCTTTCACGCGGCTCAGAATGTCACAGTCAGTCAGGCTATCGGTGATAAAGCCAGCGTTTCAGGAGCCTTCACACCACCGACTTACTGGTTCATTTGGGAGAAGAACCAAAAATGTATCGTCTTTATTTTGGTTTTAGATAAAGCTGGTAAATAAACATGGCGTGGGAATACTTTAAATTGTCTTGGCACTGTCTGTCTAAAATGGTGATAGTTAAGGACTAAAACTGTAAGGAGAAAAATCATTGCTGAAAAGAAATAGTGTTGTAAATCTGTGTGTATTCAGAAGATTGTCGCTGGAACAAAACAATTTGAAAATTTGTATGAAGAATTTTCTTTACTTAAATACTGAAAGTTTTTAATGCACATTATGCCTCTGAGTAGACACATTTTAGAGCTACATATTTGGAAAAGTGACGGCATTTGCATAACTATTGCTTACACATTTACAAAACCTTGTACTTTTTATTTTTACATGGTTTGTATTTATGCAGATCAAACTCATTTTTTTTTTTTTATTTTTTTTTTTACTTTTTTCTTGTTGGATTTTTGGAAGTTATCTCTGACCAGGAGGAGAAAATACGCATGCTGTTCCTCTAAATAGCACATATTGATATGATTTTTGGGTGAACCACAATTACTGATGTTGACAGGCTCTTCTTAGCTTCTTAAACATAAACCAAAAAATTCGAAATCTTTTGATCTGTAGCTTAACCCCTAAAAAATAATATTAACCCTAATTTGAAAACCTAAAACACGAGACATCACTTCCTGTTTTCTGGTTGTGAATTAGGTATGCGGCCATTCTCTATCCCAAAGATTTGATTCAAACCTCACAGTTTTTTTTGGTTTGTTATATGATTTGTATATTTCAAAAAAAAAAAAGTGTCATCACTAGTGTGAATGGAGGTCGAGATTTCATTGTTTTATGGCGAGTATAACTCCATTTATATTCAATTGTGCAATCTTTTACTGTCATTCTATTGGTCAGAATAAACATTCTTACTCTGATACATTTTTAACAAGTTCTTGATAATCTGATGTTTTTTCAGAGTTATAAACCGACCAATAAAAGGCTGTGATCTCACGTCGAACGTTCAACACGTTTGATGAACAGATTCTCCAGAACTCACCTGCAGTGGAAGGGGTGTGGCCTTCCAACATGCTCGCTCCTGATTGGTCAGAGTGGTTAAATTTCTGCTGGCAATTCCTAATTCCAACATGGCGACGTCCGTATTTTGGAGAAAAGTTGACTAAACTAAACCATTTTCTACGGATGACATCACTTTTATTCAGTCCAGTTCTTAGATACAGTCAAAGGTGTGGTTGGGTGAATGACTCTTTTATAAGCCATACTTACTAGATTTCTTTTATGCATTGTTTTTTTCTCAACTTTGATTTTGTCCACATAATATTTAGTCAGTTTGCGTTCTCCATTAACTAAGTCTAGACATTCCTTTCCAGTTTTTTTCTTTTGGCTTAGAAAAGATCACAAAATACACTTGATGAAAGGGATCACTACACCTGAGTTGTTGCTTCATTAAACCATCATCAGCTACTTTATTAATTAAGTATGTTTAAAAAATAGTAAGTGAGATTAAGGCTCAAATTCAGATGATACTGTTGTTTGCCCGATGCTTTAAACTGCTGCACAGTTCGGTTAGACCAGGGGTCACATGACATACGTGGCTCTTTTACCCCTACATTCTGGCTCTTTGGCTTTAAAAAGGTGCTAATTATTTTAATATATATTTTAAATTAGCTGAGTTTAGCACTTTCTAATACATGCTGCATTTAGTTGTTGTCATAATGAAAGAAAATGTCTCAATTGGCTTTCTTTATTTCTTAATTCAAAATCTGCGTTTTATTCAACACACAGGGTATTTTATTTTGAAAGGAACTTATATTTACTGCTGTCAAAAGTAAAGACATTAAAGTTGTCATTTATAGAAAAATATCACACTTTTTGAATTCAATTGCGAATATTTGAAGGCTATATTTTCTAAAGGAATAGTTAAATGACCACATAAAAATAGTGTATTTTCTAGAAGATTAAGTAGGATTCCGTCGCTCTTTCTAAGTTTTGGTCTGTAAAAAATCGGGACCTTTTGCCGTTTAAAGTTGCAGACCCTGGGTTTGACTTTCAGAGAGAATATTTTGACAAAAAACAGTTTCTCCTTTCACTTTTATAGAAATATAAGTGAAGCCATGAAGTATGTTGGTCTAAAAGTAACTGGGACTAATGGAAATGCTTTAAAGTGCTTTTTGAAGAAAGCTTTTTCCAAAGGCAAAAAACAAACACACAAAAAGAAATAAATCTATGGAGAAACACAAGAATTACATTTAAAATAGGTTTTAAAAAATAAAACAATCAAAGAAAATCCTACAAAAATGAAAAATCTCTTGATTTTTAGGGGTTTTGTGATTCTTAGTTGTAACTGAATGAGATTAAAATAATGAAGACATTTAGTTTAATAATAATTACTGATTTAAATTTATTTTGATCATCATAATTTAGTAAATTCGAACAGGTATTCATGATTTTCTTTACCTGTAGGTACAGTTCAGTTTCCTCAAAAACTACATATGTTTCTATCAACTTTGTATTGTTTGAAATGTTTTTAATTTTTTCTCAGAAACTGAGAACATCTGAAATATTAAAAGGAATGCTATAAATACTCTGCAGTTAAGTAGGATGAAGACATCGGGGAGAACATAAAAAAATGTCAAAGAGATCAGAAAAACCTAAAAGCTAAAACCGATCATTGCTAAATTAGATGATCTTTTTAAAGGTTTGAACCACATATAGAAAGGCAGAATCACGCAGCTGCTGCATAAAATTTGCGCATTGCCCTCGTATGTAACTTTGGTCTTTTGTCATTCATGCATTATATACACAATTCGTTACTGTTTGTCGGATTTGTCATTCATAGATGCCCATTGAGTGTTTTCACAGACATTTGAGCTGTTAAACATTTTTGGTCGGTTGAGAATTACTAGTTAATATGCATTTATTACGTAAATCTTATGCAATTCTGCAAGTTTTTTATTGACATGCATATGCAAATTTGTAACTTTTACCTGTAATATCACTTTGAAAATGATGGATTTGACCCACAAATCACTACAGATTTGTATTTAAATGTCACAATAGTTGCACACAGTTCATGCATGACTCACCTGCAAGGACAAACCAAACAACAGGTAACAGGTATTTCAATCAGTCGCCCAATCTTTTTCCCTCCAGCAGTCTATACTGAGTAGGGGTCTCCCACTCCCAGGAGCACGGATCGTGTATCATGGATCACAGATCTCCAACTGGGGATCCTCCATCCTGGCGGGGGTCCCCCTCACCGCTGGTGCCAATGCTGACTTAGAACTGGTGCGGACCAGGAGAATCTGACTGTTTAATTAAAACAGGGGTCTGCAACCTTTAACAGTATAAGAGCCATTTGGGTTTGTTTTCTTCTTATCAAAACCTAATAGGAGCTGCGTAGTCTTACTTTAGCCTTTAGGAAATGTGGATTTGTGTCCATGACCTTCTGTTTTTTAATAATAAATGTGAATTATGTCTATTTTTGGCGCAAAAAAGAAAAAAATATAAAAAGAACCTAGCATCTCTCACAATGTGATTTTTAAAAAATATATTTTTATAACCAATATCGTGCAGAAAAAGATAAGTGCTTTTAACTCATGAAAGATCAAACTTTTTTTCCAAAGTTTTGCTTTGCATATTAAATCTGTTCATTCTGGAGGTAGAGTTGATCAAACAAGACGTCTTCAGGTCAACAGGATGTAAAAACCTACATAGTTTATCATCTATGTGAACCTCAGACATCAATTTATAAATTTAACTAATCTAAATTAAATAAATGCTAATTAAGTGATCCTTACTTTAAAAAAATGATATTTTGTATTTCTTTCATTTATTTATTTATTTTTCGTTCTTTTTCCCCTCTTTGTCCTCAGCAGTCTTACACTGCTGGGTTTTGTTATTTTAGTTTGGGGTTTGGTAGTCCTAGTTTGCTGGCTTTGTTTATTTGTTTTCTTTAGGTAGTTTTGGTTAGGGGGAGTTGCTGACTCTGACGGTAAACATGGCTGGGTCAACAGTCTCCGTGACTTATTTTATGTTTGACCGAGGAGCCACAATGGAGATAAAATAGCCTCATGTGGATCTGGAGCCGCAGGTTGAAGACCACTAAATTAAAACAAAGCATCGCGATGGTCCATGCCGGGTGCTGTCCATGGTGCTGACCCAATTTCTGCCAAATGATCTGAATGTCAAAGCTTAGAAATTCAATGAAGCACTGGTTTATGTGTTCTAAATTTATTCGTACTTCTTCCATGGTTTTAACATGGTTCATCTATGATCCATTGGTGAAAATTTTACATACAATACCATGTTTCTCTTTTTCCACTTATATTCATGTATGGACAATTTCATCCGTAAGTGCAAAATGTGTGGTGTGTGACACAGCCTTTAATATCTGTTATCATAAATACTAATCTACAACAATGTTTTTATGGATATATTTCTCTGTGTGGATGCATCAGATTAGAGCAGAGCAGGAAGCTTTTGACTTGCAGTTTCAGGTCCTATGTCGCACTATTGGCATTTTTGTCTGTCCCTGATTCACGACAATTTGAATATATTAAGAAATACTAGAAAATACTGAGAGAATTTCCCCATTGTGGGAGTAATAAAGGATTTTTCGATTTGATTTGATTTGAAAAGCCATTTTCATCTTAAATTTCTCTCTCTCTCTCTCTCTCTCTCTCTATATATATATATATATGTCCTCTATCACCAGAAAAATGCCACAATAACATGTTAAAAGCACCTCTTTCATTGGAGTGGGTCTTTAAGACTTGTTTTCTGATTGCTGCTCTATAAACAAAGTGGAGGAGTTGGATAAATACCAGCATCAGTGGTATTTAATGGATGAACAAACTATCAAAATGTATGAGTTTGGAAGCCAGCAACTGTGTTCTCTCTGAGCATTGCCTCCATAAAATCGGTTTGTCTAATCTGTTCTTTGATGTGATCATTTAACATCCGCTGCATTTGTTAGTCATTTAGAATTTGTGCCAGTCAAAACTGATGGTGTCAACACGATACCACCAGTCGGCGTGATGCTCAGCTAACAGCATCGACACTTCCAAATGACTGCTAGTGTTTAGATTCGTCATGCCGACTGAGAGACAGTCAGAAAAAGTCGGCTGAAAGACTGAAAGAAAAAGTCAGTGAGGTTTCTCTGAACGTCCTGCTTCCTTCCGACCTTCACATTTATCCTCATCAACTCTTGTATCTTCATTATTATGCTGTTGGAACTTAGTGAGATTATTAACTGGTGATTTAGTTACTTATTTTTTTAAAGTTAATCCAGGTTGTGATGTGAAAGTTTAACTTTTATCCCTCAATCAGTCCGAGTCTCCCGGACCATCTTCGCAAAGGAACTTACGTTTCCATTAGGGATGGGCGATACTGAACATTTGGGTATCGATACCATCCGATACTGGTCATATCACCGATATCAATACCAATATCGATATTTTTCGTAAATGTTGTGGATAGGGCTGGGTATCGGTTATAATTTCCAGAAACTATTTGATTCGATTCACAAGAGTCTGAATCGATTTGATTCGGATTCTTTCGTCTTATGGGAAATTCTATTGAACGTTAGCATCAAGCTAGCAGACTTTAGCTTTATGAGCTAAATCGATTTATATCTTTTGTGAATCGATTATTGATCTATTAAGCTTAAATCGATTCAAATTGATTAATCGATTTTTTTCAACCCAGCCCTAGATGTGGATGTGACATGAACCTCAAAATTATTTTTTTTTGTAATCGCTGCAAATGATTTTTAGTAAGTTTCCCCTTTTTTAATTACTCAATAAACATAAAAACAGAATTAGGACAACATTTTTAATTAAATGTAAGTAGTTTATTAAAAGCTGGGTCCAGAAAAGTTTGAGAAAAGTTTCAAACTACAGTGGAGATATTGAAATCTGCGGGCCGGTATCAATCCGATACCGATGCCAACTTGAGATGGAAATTATCGATATCTTGGATCAATCCGCCCAGCCCTAGTTTTCATCATTAACTCTGCATTTTTCCGGCAATTACAGCATTGTTCTCCAACTTGGGGCCACTGAAGGTAGAGTCTGGCTGAGGCTGGGCTGTATGGAGTTCCATTTGTGCCAAAAATATGTTTTTGGGTTCACTGTCTATATCTTTGGTCCATTGTCTATTGAACAAGTTTATTGAAGACTTGTTAAAGTCTATGTAGTACTAAGCAATATCTTCTGCGTGTCCTGTGTAACGACATGAGGTAACAATGCTAGCAACTGTTGCTAAGGACTTTTCTGACGACCTGATCCAACAACTAAAGCAAATGCAAAGTTTTAAACATAAAGCAAATACAAAGCTATCATTAAATAAGCGTGGACATGCAGAAGTCATTTATTAATCCAAAGCTAAACTGGACAATCGATAAAAGCAGGCAGTCTTACAAAGAAGCATTGACTGCATAAGACACCTGGACTAATTGTGATGTTACCCATAGAAAATGGTTTACTTCAACTCATGCACACAAGCACAACCAATTAAAATCAATTCAGCGTTAGAGCGTTAGATTGACAGGAGCTCCAGAGGGTGGGTGGGCGCTCCCTTAGAGACAGAGAGAGAAGTAAAGCCACCACTCCTCCTCTTAATCCAGAGGAGCCAGTTGAGGTGGCTCAGGGATCTGGTCCAAATGGCTCCTGGACGCCTCCCTGAGGAGGTGTTCCTGCATGTCCCACTGGGCGGAAGCCCCGGGGAAGACCCAGGACACGCTGGAAGACTACGTCTCTCGGATCGATCTGGCTTTTAACCCTCCACAAAAATGTTTCTGTATTACAAGTCGCTGTAAAGTAAAAAGTAAGTAGTAAAGTAAACAAAAAAAGGAAATTATTCAATCACTCTGTGAGGTTCCTGAGCGTGGTAGCTGTAATGGTCCAACAAACAGGCTTTGGGTCAGACTGAAACAGATTTTTAAAAAATCAAGTGGGGATCAATAAACACAACCAAAATTCATATTTTTGAACAAACTCAAGGATTTTATATGCACAATATTGTTACAAAATATAGTATGGCTCACTTAACCAGCTCTGATTTAATTGGATTTACAAATTTCAGGCTAAGATGCATCACAAAAGGTAAAATATATTTTTTTTCTTTAAATCACTGCTGACATCTCACTACCCATTACTACATTTTCTGCATTGAGATGAGGTAAATGATGTCTTTTATTTTGAAAGGACTTCATCTGAACATTTGTCAAAAGCCATAAACAGTTTCATATTTTGAAAAAAGTCTCTTTTCTCTTAATATTTTTGCTTTATTTATACCAAAAGTCAATAGTTCATTCATAGTTATCATAAAAGCAACAAATAAATATTAGTGCAAATCAGTGTCTTATTTTTCTAAAGAGTGATTCAGTGATTCACTGTCAGGTAGATGTCTTTTCTGGTAGCGGTACCGTGGCTCTTTCGGCTTTGTTTTAGTTCGTAAACTTAAAATCCCTTATTAATCTGCATTTAAGAGCAAAAATACATCATCCCTCACATAATATTTTGATAATATTTTACTACACTTTACTATATTTATAATAATCGTGAATCAGCGATCTTGGACGTCGCGGATATTCGTACTCGAATCTTCTGGAGCAGATCGCGAGTATTCGAGCACCCGGATACTCGTTACAACCCTAGCTTTTAAGTTTTAAAAATGTAGCTTTAGAGTGTTCAATAAATGTTTATTCTGTTCAGCCCGCGACCTAAGGAGTGTTTTGGATTTTGGCCCCTTGTGCGATTGAGTTTGACACCCCTGATAAACAGGAAACTCTGATAAATTAAACTAGATAATTACAAAAAAAAAAAAACTTGATTCCCCACTGAACGTCATCTCATTTTCAAACATTTTATTTTAATTCTTTAAATTAAAAAAAAATTTCCATCAGGCATTTCTACAATTCCAGCATTTATACTACTTCTAAGCTATTTAAATAATCTGTTCTCCACTGATTCTCCAGTAGGTCACATGGATCCCTGTTGCGACGAGCGCTGTTTAATTTAAGACAATATTAATTCAAAAGACTCTACCCTCCGTCTGCAAGCTGCTGCTGTGCTGATCCTCGGCGGCTCACAGCCGTATCTAAATGTCACAGTGATGTAGGTGTGTTCCCTCAATAAAAGCTCATTTAGAGACGCACAGATGAATAAACAGCGCTCCCTTCCTTCCTTCAGCCCAATAACTCTAACGCAGTGGGTGAAAGTTCAGCTGAAACTTATTGAGATTAGTGCGAAAATCTCCGCCAGCCGAGCGTCCAACCAAGCCAGTCAGCGACAACAGAGTAACAAACAACACGCGACCAATATTGCAGGAATCTTAACTGTGAAATCACAAGTGGAATTGTTTGCAACAAGCATGCAGCCAAAGCTAATACTGGCATGCATGAGCGAACAGAGTCAACATGGATGCTGACTTGAGCTGTTACTCAATTGTTATTTAAGAACTAAAAATGATTTTGGTGAGAACTTTTTTTTTCTTCTGGTGGAGGATCCAACAAAAGAGCACAGTTTGTGTTTCTGCAGCATGGTTTCATGATAAAGTGTGTGCTCTTACAGTTCTAAAACAAAGCTTTTGGGTCACTGCACTATATGTCTTCTTTGGTTTGGATTAAGTCTAGCTCTGGAGCCTCATAAAATGTTTTCTTTCATTTTAAAATAAAGCATATATTCTGACTTTATGGTGCAGCAAATACAACGAAAACACTCAGACAAGTCAACTTTATTCAACTCATTTACAAACAGTTGAAACGCATATAACTCCACCGGACTACAGTACCCACAATGCTCCAACAATCCATCAGGCGGTGTGGTTCAGTATGTTTGCAAAGTCAAACATTTTGACATATTTCTGAATGCTGTGTAGCACAGAGAATCAATTTGAGGTCAGAAAGAACAGCCAGAATTCATACTTAAGGTGTACAAGATTTTAAGGTGGACTGACTATTAATGAACACACATATATATATATGAGATAAATTGTATTGTTTGAAGTAGAACTCGTTTTTCACATAAACCTGACTACTACAAACCCAGTGTGACGCGGTGTTGTCATGGTAACCCCTCTCCTGCCTCGGCTGTTCTAAACAAAAGTTCCTTTCAAAGAAACAAAGTCTAAATTCTTTAATTCCTTTGGTGCTTCGTCTTTGTGTCTCATCTCCTCCTTCTTTTATTTGCTTCTCTATTTCTCTTCTGCTTCATTCCAGTTTTCAAAATAAGCAATTTTTCCAAAATTTTAATATATATATATATATAAAATTACTTTTTACTATTGACTTGCTGTTGTGATAAATTGAGAAATAAGGTCAACGTTATGTATTTTGGTATTAATAAGAAGTTCGTCTTGGATTGCTTAAAAACATGTTTCTACTGTTTTTGATGCGTTAAACTAGAGAACACTGGATCTGATGTTTCATCTTTTTCTTTTAATTCTTCAAGATTTAAAATAATCTCCCTTGGTGATGTAAAAGTAATGGTTGGCATTCTGTTATTAGAAAGAAATTCATACAGACACTTTTAGTTGTATTTTCATTTTTTACTGCTACACAATGTCATGAAATTTCAATAAAAATATTTAAAAATGAGTTTTTCCACAACATTTATTAGCTCAAGTTAAAGTGGATTAATTAATTACAGGTCATGATGAATTAATTGCACAAAACAAATGTATTGCAGTTAATCACTGTTGATAACCACCGTATTTTACGGAGTATAAGTCGCAAAAGATAAGAGCAAAAAATGTTTAATCAAGAAAAAGAAAACCGTATATAAGTCACACTTTTAGGAGAAAAGTCTGACGCCAAGGCTAATGTAGCAAAAAAAAAGTTTAGTGTTTAATCTTCTTCTGCCACTGTCAGTAGCAAATACTGATACTCGGATGCAGCTCCCTCTAGTGGTTGTTAGAGGAAACAATAGCTAAAGGACAACCGATGTTTGTTCCTGGAAAATAACAAATATATGAGCCTTTTTCTGTGTAAAATAGATAAATAATACAAATAAGTCCCTCCTGAGTATAAGGCGCACCCCTGGCTAAACTAAGAAAAAAAAACTGTGACTTATACTCCAGAAAATACGATAGTACGTTTGCTGCATTGAGAAAATTTCATGTGGTACAGGGTCTTTTATTGTGAAAAAAAAAAACTCATTGGAACTTATTAACAATTTCACATCTCAAAAAGGTTTTATTTTCCATTTGTCATTTGTAATTATCATAATACAACAATAAACACAAATTAAAATTATTGTTTTATTTTGAAGTCAGACTTCAGTGAGTTCACACTTCAAATGTCAAAGGTTGCAGACTTCTGGCCTGGATGGAAAGTTTCCAGTTCCTCACCTCCAGATTGGTCCAACATGCATCTCTCACGAAGCATCTCCACCCTAATTAACAGAGATTACAGCAATTAGCAGACCATTAATCACACCCTTATTAGTTTAGCCGGGCAGAAAGAAAGGCAGAGCGAAGGGAGAGATGCAAAGTGCAACGGAGAAGAAGGACGGATGGCGTGGAGAGGAGCCACTTGGCATATGGAGTGGCTTGTGATTTCACACTGCCTTCTGGAGCAAAACAACGCTTCCTTGTTTAATATGTGTCTATGTTGCATTATGTAGGAGGGTTATATTTGTACTTAAATGTGTGTCAGGTGTTAAACAACACTCTCAAAGCCAGCACACTGGCACGCAGAGACGAGGTCACGTGATTCCAAGCGCACCCTGTGGAGGTTCGTACATGTGGAAGTGGAGATTTAAAGTGTAATATGTTGAGCCCAGAAGACTTGTTTTGGTGGTGGGTGGCAGAGTGTGAGTTTAAAAAGTGCCAGAAGGTAGAGGTTGGGGCCGTCCCTAACTGCTTCAGAGGACGAAGGTTTCGGCGCCTCTCCTCCGTCCACCATTCCCTCCGTCTTCCTCCTCGCCAAACATACCTCCCCTCATCGGCAAGCGGGGTCAAATGCTATTCCCTCCTCGTTGTCACGGTTGCCAATCACCTCCCATTCTGTAGCAACTGTTTCCACGGCAACGGAGAGATCGGGTTGCCAGGCACCGAGAGGCAATGCATGCGATTGTTACTTATTTATTTAATTCCATCTTTATCTGTTTGTTCATTCTAAATGCGTCTGCGCTCGCACGCACGTGCACGCCCTCTCGTGCACCAGAAACACAAGAGCGCGCTCGTCGTGAGCGCCGCTCCCCTCATGAGCACACACGCAGGCACAGATGCCACACACGACCGCAGCCCGCCGCTAACTAACTAACCCATCTGCATTTAGCACAGGTGTAAAACGTGCGCCGTGGATGACAAACAGTGATTATCGCAGCAATAAGGACCCTAATCTGAGCCCTGCTTCCCTCCTGGCCTTCTGCTCCCTCCTCTCATCTGCCACATCTCCCAGGAGCTGCACAGTGATAAAGACAGGCCCTAATGAGAGGGCTCTTATTGCTCAGTGATTTCCTCCGTCCCCTCTTCTCCCTCCCTCCCTCTCTCCATATCCATCCTTTATTTTATCTACAATATCTCCTCTGTCTCCTTCCATCCATCTGTCAGTTGCCTGCAGCCACTCCTGCGCCTGGACCTTTTGTTTGTCTGGATAAATACTGCAGGGTAATTGTAATGGAGTGACCCATCCAGGAGGAAATTACCGCTATCACTGTGTGGCCAAATCCAAAGCATACTTTTTCATTCCGACTCCATTGTCTCTGGCTGCTTTATTGATGTGGTTATTAGAGACAAACAAGAGGCGAAGCGGGGCGTCGGGAGCTCCGGCTGATCAGCTCCAGTCGGATCGGGGGGGTCCATTTGAAGTCAAATGGGAGACGAGCGGATCCGTGCACGACTTTGACTGCTTTTCTGGGAAAAAAAAGAGGTTTGCGGTGGAGTAAGGAAGCGATTGATCGCGCTCGCCATCGTTAGCCTTGTGGGAGGAAGAATAAGAATGAAGAAGTATTGGTGATTTGATCGCTGGGCGTGTAGGCTGTGTTACTGATTAAACAGAACTTTATATACAGTGTAGGCAGCAGAGCTGAAACATTTACTGAGGCAGCAGATCTAAAATATATGAGATAAAGATCATTGCTTAGACACAGTTTATTACTTGAGGCTGTTGGGCGCCTGAGGCTCCCGAGGTTTAGGGGAGCGTATGACTACAAAAGAACATCGTAGAATGAAAGAAAAATCACTTTTTGTTTCAGATCAGATATGCAACATAAATGGCTTTGACTATCTGTTTGAGTCATACATGCGTTGGTCATTTTTCCATTATTACTTCAAGTCTTGATTTCTCTGGGAGATATAAAAGAGTAATGCTTCAAACACAAACGAAACTGGAGTTACTGTTGAAATGTACCTGGAAACTTTACGTCTCTTTGAGTTTTTATTAAAGATAAAATATTTCATTAAAAAAAGAAAAGATGGAAATGAACTCAATGCAAGATATAGTAACAGAGAATGAAGGAACTATTACAAAAAAAGGCGCAAAAGACTGGATTTTCTTGTAGTCTGCTCTCCACACTAGATGGCAATATAGAGTATTTGCTGCAGATGTAGAACACGAACTATAACCTGATCTGGAACGGCCACGCATGTGCATATTTTGTCACTTCCTCCTTTAATTACTTGGACGTTTGTTGTCCCAATATTGTAAAACGCAGAATTAACTAATAAATAATAGAATATTTTATAAAAGATCAGTTCCTCCTTTACAGATGTCCGAGACACTTAAACATCGATAATTCCGTGATCACACAAATTTATGTTTTCCTCAAAAATGAAGAACTGCAGCCAAATTAGCCGTTAATAGCCTATCTTTGTTAACTGAGGTAATAAAGTGTAGGTCAATGAAATATAAAGGTTAGAGATGCTATGCTAGCTTGTTGCATGCTCAAAGTTGGATGCCATATTGGACAGGTCAAGATGCCCTTTTTACTGCTGTGGTATAATATTGCAAACAGAGCTAGAAAAACAAGGATGTGACTTTTCACAGGTAAATTATTACTGTCAGCTAATAATGGAGAACTTTACATTTGAGGAAGATCTGAGTTAGTTTACTCTCAGTAAAGAATGTTTAGGGTGGTCTTGTAGTCTATTCTGGAAGCTTTAGACCAGGGTGTCAAACTCAATCACACAAGGGGCCAAAATACAAAACACTAATTAGGTCTCGGGCCGAACAGGATAAACATTTATTGAACACTCTAAAACTAAATTTTTAACTTTAAAAATGTAACTTTTTAACATAATTATGAACATAAAGCATTACCTGTGATGATGCTAGTGGGAACGCTGTAAACTGAAGTGGCCGCTGAAGATGCTGAAATTGATAGCTGAAAACGCTGAAGCTGAAAGCTGAACACGCTGAAAGTGATAGACAGCTAAAATATTAGCTAAATGCCAAATTAGCCTAACAAAACCCCCCAAAAAACTCAGGTTAGCCAAAACAGCTAGCATGTAGCTGAAAAAAATAGCTAAATTTCAAAATGACCTAAAAAAATGGAAAAAAAAGCCTAAATTAGCCAAAACAACTAGCATGTAGCTGAAATATTAGCTAAATTCCACAATAGCCTAAAATATATTAGTAAATGCCAAAATAGTCCAAAAAGCTAGAAGAATGACAAAATGTAAAACTTTATAACTGTAACTTTTTAACATAATTGTGATTTATAAAGAGGCAGGAATATTATTCCAGAATAAATCAGCTTAAATCTCGAATAACTAAGTATTATACTCTCTATAAAATATACTTTGTCAAAATTATACAAGTTAGAACTAAGCTCAGATAACATTGGGTCATTAATAGCAATAAAATAAAGTGATCTGGACGGCCGGATAGAATTAGCCAGTGGGCCGGATCCGGCCCCCGGGCCTTGACTTTGACACGTATGCTTTAGACTTAGATTTCCATATTTTCTGGCAGGACCACCTACTGTATGTTTTTTGTTTTTAGGAAGACGGTCGTGGTATTTGTGTGTGTGTTCGACCTCAGATCAGACCAGACCACCAGCTGGTACGCAGATTACTAACCGGAAGGACGGAAACTAACCAGGATTTCTTCCGTAAAGGGGAGCGATGAGAGAAGAGCCCAGCACAGAATCCCTGTTCGGCATTTGGACCTGGGACATGTAGCGTACAGAAACCACCTGTCCAAGGCCGCGTAGGTGTCTGAGTCTTTCTGAAAGAGGGATCTACTAGTGGGATCTGCTTGTGCATTTGCCCTGTGGCGGTGCTTTGACTTGATAACCCTCGGCAGTAGGGCCCCTGGACCAGCGTGACTGTACACCAGGGTTCAGCGTTCCCAGTCTGCTCCAACTGCGTTGTGGCGGTCCATTTACAGCAGACACATAACGTACTTATTTGAAATGTCGTTCATTTGTTGCACTTTGAGGAAAAACATTAATACCACAACCTGGGTCTTATATTTGTGATGTTCAGTTTTTTTCTTTTAATCAGACCAAAATGAAGCCTTTTATGGTCGTTTTACTGTATCTGCTAAACCGTGTTTCATTGTGTACTGACATGTCCAATATGGCGTCGCTCTTTACGTGTTTTGGAGATGGTAAAGGCAACCGTAGTGTCTAGCGATAAAAATCAGTGTGTTGGTATCCTTGTACACTGGGCGGTCAACTGCCATCAAACGTGACAGAAGAAGAAAACATTTGCACATGCTCAGTACGGATTGGGTAGACGCTGAAAAATTTTGCATAAGCACAGTAAGAATCTTACAGTCCTGATTCTTAACATTTTTTTTTTTCTTACATTTTTATCAAAATAATAAACCTTTTTATCATAAGCATTTTAAGACAATGACAACAGGTTTTTGACACCTGAAGACATCTTTATTCATTTATTTATTTTTCTTCAATGGAAATATACGCATTTTAGAGCCTGCAGGGACCGATCAGGTGGCTGTTACAGATCGGGTAGTGATTTGGACAGGAGAAGCTCCAACTTGTAAACTTTTAAATTGTAAAAATATTGGAAGATTTAGAAAATGGCTGAATTCCCTCCCCAACTACTAAAAATGACATAGTGCAGGATTATCCAGCGATCTAGACATAATTTTTTTTAATCCACTATTTCCTTATGATAGTACTTTAGATAAAATGTTTCCACATAAAAAGTCATTCAAACACAATGCATTGTGGTCTATATTCCCCGATCTAGCAAAAATTCTGGGAGATTTCCAGGACACTGGATTTTGGAGATTTGAACGACAGAATGCTGAAATCTGTATTTAGTGTGAATTCAGACACAATCTTGATGCTAAAAAAACAAAGAATGTAGTTAAAAAAAAGGAAAACTAGTTACAAAAATGTGACAATAAAAATTCAAAGTGGCTGCAGTGACAAAAACACAGACAAGTTGTCAAAATATCACAGGAAAATTGTTTTCATCAGTTGTTTGTACAACAGTATTTTTTGCTAAAAATGTTGACGTAGCTGCTGTACAAAAATATACAATTAGGATGTAACCCACATTTTGATGAGATTACAGGTGTGTATGCAGAAACTTTTTAAAATGTTCTTTTATTTTATTGTCAAAAAGAAAAAACATGGCATTCTGCTAGTTTTTTGGAGCATTTTTGGCATTTACTTATATTTTTTAGGCTATTTTGGAGTTTAGCTAATATTTCAGCTACATGCTAGCTATTTTTGGCTAATTTAGGCTTAAGTTTTTTAGGCTGCTCTGGACTTCGGCTAATATTTAAATGCTAGCTGTTTTGGCTAATTTAGTCTTTACAAAAAGTTTTTTAGGCTATTTTGAAGTTTTGCAATTTTTTTAGCTACATGCTAGCTGTTTAGGCTAACCAAGGCTTTTTTTTTTTTTTTTTTCTAGTTTGTTAGGCTGATTTTACATATAGCTAATGTTTTAGCTGGTTATCAGCTTCAGCGTTTTTAGCAATTAATTTCAGCATCTTCCGCTATCAGCATTAGTATCTTCAGTGGCCAAATTCTGCTCCTGATTCACAATGATTTGTGTAAAGAAATACGCAAAATAAAATTTGAATCTTAATTTTCTTTATAGATTCTTTATGGTCAGAAAAATGCTACAAGAACATGTTAAAACACAGAAAACACCTTTTTCATTAGTGGGTCTTTCAATGTTTCAAAGGACACAAAATATTTTTAAATGTTTTCTTATTGTTCTCATGTTGTTCGATCGTTAAATTAATTCTAAATTTCCTAATTGAAATTGTTAGAAAATGTCCATGAATATCAAAGAACACGTATCCAAACTGTAGCTGTAAGATAACCAACTGAATTAAGTGAAATATCTGGTCATTGTGTCTCATTTTCAAGTCTTCTCAGAATTGTGTCTCTCGTCCGTCTCACGGCTCTGTGAGATGTTTTCTTTGGTGGCCAAAAACATTTTTTTTTTTTTTACTTTTGGTGCATGAAAACAAAAAAAAGTACTAAAAATGCTCCCCACTATTTGATCCATAAACATTACACTCTGGGGTTTTTTGGGGGTCACAAAACCAACCAGCACTTCTCTGAATAAAACTAGAAAAATAAAAGTTTATTTTTTTACTACTTTCCATCTCTGGTGTATCTGGTGTCTACTAGAAACACTTTAACTTTTTGTTTTTTTATTCGGCAGGAACACTCAACCACAAATAAAAACAATAAAAATGTTAAATAAAAAACAAAGGGAATTTTCAGTTATGGATCGCTCCTGCATTTTGTCTTAAATAGATTTATCTAAAAGACAGCGCTCCAGGTATATAAACAACAATAAAACACTGTCAGTCTCGGGTGGCTTTGGTCAGTGTGATTGCTGACCTTTTCGTTATGGTGAAATAACTCCAACAATACCTCGACTCTTATTTCAACGGCTCCGACAGATCAAAGTTTCTGGATTTCTGGTGAACGTCTCAATATTTACAGGATAAAGTGTCCTTAAATCTGCTCCTGGGCTCCTTTGACTTTTCCTACAGTGACTCAGTCAGGTTGACATGTGGGCTTCAGCTGAAGGCTCTTGAGCTCTTTCAGGATTATCCTGATATTTGAAACCCACATTCAGAGCCGCCTTGGGGTGAGTTCTAATAACTTTGAGGACTTTTTTCAGTAAAAAAACATAAAAAACTGTATTTAGTTTAATAGCTGAAATAAACTATTAACAAAACCCGTCTTATCTTGTAATCAGGAGCATCTCTGTTGAGTTTGTTAGGTTAAATACAGTAAGGGTCTCTTAATTAGCTCTAGTTTGATTTCAGTTTGTTAGATTTACAATTTTCTGACTGAGATGCATCACAAATAATAAAATAAACCTTTCTTTGTTTTTTTTAATCACCGCTGACATCACACTTTCTACTACAACATTTGTTGCATTGAGATGATCCTATGTGGATCAGGGTGTCTTTTATTTTGAAAGGCAATCTCTGTCAAAAATTACAAATGGTCTCATATTTTGAAAGAAAAAGGCAATTTTATTTTTATGTTTTTTATGCCAATAGAAACAACAACAAAAATCTAAATTATTGTCTTCTTTATCTAAAAGGTAAACACTGACTTTGTGGCTCCAACTGAGTTGTAGTCATTGAGAAGTTGACTCAAATGGGTCTTTTAGTGTTGAAGGTTGCAGACTCCTATATTAACCCTTAAGATTTATTTAACAATTTATCTAACTAAGCAGTTAATGAAATCTGAAAGCACGTAATGACACATTTTTGTGTATCTGTTTCCATTTCCCTCCATCTTCTGATCAGTTTGCATCACTTTTGTTTGTGTATCCATGTGAAGTTTTGTCTCACATTGAATAGATACTGTGTTAGTAGTACCATCGACTGTATATGAGAACTGGACTGAGTTGCATTCCAAATAGGAAGTACCTGCTGGCTCCAGGAAGCTAAAATACCATAGACTTTAATAGAGAAATGAACAGCTGTTACTAAGTCATTCTATTGGTCAGAACAACCATCCAACCTTTTTTTTTACATGTTCCTAATAAACCTACATTTTTCGCAATATATTTTTTGCATTTAAGATTTTTCAAGTTGACCAATCAGTCGCCTCAATAAGAATATGTGGTTGAACGTTCAAAGCTCCAACATGGTAACGTCTGTTTCGTGAAAAAATGGCGACTGAAATGACTTCATGTGTTTGGAATTGGAAGTAAACAATTGTCTATGTCACAATCACTCTTTCCGGTTCTCGTATACAGTCAATGGTAAAACATTAATACACAGTAAGTTACTCTTTTTATGCAACAAGTGAAGTCTCATGTATGCACTAAAAAAACATGTAACCAAGTTAATATACATGTTGTTCAACAAGACATGATTTGATCAATGATGAGACATTTTTTTGTATTTGTTTCTATTTTCCTCCATCTTCTGATCACTTTGCATCACTTTGTAATATATTTTTGTGTATATTCAAGTAATGTTATGTTTACTCCTGAATAGATACTGGGTCAGTAGTATCGTTGACTGTATATGAGAACTGGACTGAGTTGCATTCCAAACAGGAAGTACCTGCTGCCTCCAAGAAGCTAAAAACATATAGACTTTAATAGAGAAATAAACAGCTATCACTCAGTCATTATACGTGTGAGAATAACTATTCTATCTTTGTTACTTTTTTGTTCAAAATAGTCTTAATAAACCTATTTTTTTCCCACTGTATTTCTTCTGCAGTTCAAGTTATTCAAGTTATTCAAGTTATAAACTGACCAATCAGACGCCTCAATAAAGACATGTGGTTTAACGCTAAACGTTCAATGCGTTTGATTGACAGATTCTCCTGAGAACGTTTTCCAAAAAGCTCACTCCTGATTGGTGAGATGGTTGCCATGGAAACGCTGACTCAAACTGACTTGGACCAATCACTGTTTACTGACGCTGTCTGGCTTCAACATGGTGTCCGAATCATGAGAAAAATGTCGACTGAGTTTACCTCATATGGTTGGATTACATCACACTCACTCTGTCCTGTTCTCATATACAGTCAATTGTAAAACATTCATTGACAGTAAGTTATTCTTTTTATGCAATAAGTGAAGTGTTGTGAATGCACTTAATAAATCAAATTAATCTAATTGTTGTTCAACAAAGCATGAGTTGATTAATTGTGTTTTATTTATTACGTATTATATGAGAAGATTTGAACCCAAAAGCTGACCTAAAAACCGGTTCAATTATCTGATGAATAGTAATAATTTTATGAAAGCTAATGTGTCCACCATCACTGAAGCTGGTTTTGTTTTTTGTGTGGCAGATTTCTTCTATGTAAATTAGAAAAAACCTTCAAATATGCGAGTTGGAGGTACTGGTGGTTTCTCCAGCTCCCTGTGATCATTCCAAATTTTAATCAGATATTGTAGAAAACCCCCAAACTGCTCAGGCAGGTAATCGGTGTAGTCAGGGAAATCAATTGGATCTTTAATTGCTGCGTGGAAGAAGAGACAGAAAAATTGCTCTAAAAACGCTCGCGCGCAGACTCACACACGTGCATGTGCGCAGCGCCGATGTGAGCGGCGTCTCTGGGGAGTGGCGTGGAGAATCCTCTTGGATGGGAATTTCCAGGGTTTAACACACAGACACAGTTTCTGTCAAAAGGCCCTTTACATGGATGAGCCCCGGCGTCACATTCGCCCACTGTGAAATAGAGGGATTTGAATAATCTTATTACACCCTGCTACAATAACGCTAATATCATCCAGTGCCCTGCAAACCGCTCTAATATAGGAGAGGGGGGATTTTTGACAATCTGACCACCCAACATGCAGGAACATCAAAATCAGGTGAAAACGGCAACAGAAGTAGGGAAACATTAACGCTCTGAAAGCGTGGTTTGTTTGGAGCCGGATTCCGATGGGGCGGATGAAGTTGTCGGGTCCTTTAGTTAATGTAGCAAGCGTAGCGCAGCCATGCAAAAACACACCACTTAAAGGAAAGGTCTTGCCTGCAGTCTTGCATAAAATGAGGGTGTGCGAGTCTGATCGGAGTCTGCAAAGTGGAAGTGCATCGACGAGGCTGATGAGGCTCCACTGATTTCCACGCGCACACACTTTAGAACTGTCATCCATGATAGCTTGTATGGAAGAGAAAACAGTTTTATAAATGCTTGTGTGAAGCTGTTTGTTTGTTAGCAGTCATTCCAATGGAAATATTCAATTATTTAGGCTTTTCTGGCATTCGATCTTTCATTTTTGTGCAGATTCTTCAAAACAAATATATTTATAGTATATTCTACTACTGTAGATGAAATATATTTGCCCTACTACAGGTTAAAAAAGCTCAGATACAAGCTAGTTTTTTTTAAATACATATTTTAATCACTTTACAAGATCTGAAAGTTTACTAGTAAAGATGATGAGTTTTATGCACCAAATCTGAAAGATTTTCATGTGTGATGCTACAAACTATTTATTTCTAACCTTGTTTTTAAGACAATTTAAAACCAGGTTTGAAGTTGTTTTAGCTCATTTTTTGCTCTACACAGGGGCGGAACTACAGGGGTACGAGGGGGGGGCACTGCCCTCTCAGTAAAAAAGTCAATACTGGTTTCATTATAGACAAAGAATTAAAAGAAAAAATATGAGCCATTTTTAGCACCTTAGCTAAAAGAATTACTGTTCTAATAATATTATCATTCAACCTTTAACACCCGAGGTGTCGCCAGTGACGCTAAAGCACAAAATCTTGAACACACTGTAACTTTTCAACCGTTACCACAATAAATCCAGTAGATTTTGAAGGAGAAAAGCGGCACAAGCCGCCGCTCTACGCCAGGGGTCTCAAACTGGCGATATTTGAAGTCGATATTTTGCGGCCGTTGCCGTAATATAAAAGTTCATTGTTGGTGCGGCCCGCTAGTTTAACATTAATGGCACTTTTTACAGTGCTGTGTGCGGATCTGATTTCTGCATGTCCTCACTTCTTTATTTATATCTTTGTATCTGCCTCATATTTACAACTTTGAATTTGCTATCTTGCTGTTTTGGCCAAATTAGCCTTTTTAAAAGTTTTTTTAGGCAGTTTTGGAGTTTAGCTAATATTTACACGGTAGTTGTTTTGGCTAATTTAGGCTTTTTACACTTTTTTACGATATTTTATAGTTTATCTATTTTCTCTTAGGTACATGCTAGCTGTTTTGGCTAAACAACGTTTTTTTTTTTTTTTTTTTAGTTTTTTTAAGGCTAATTTGGCACTTAGCTAAAATTTTTGCTGGCTATTACCTTCAGTGTTTTCAGCTATTAGCTTCAGCGTTTTCAGATATTACCTCCAGCGTTTTCAGCTAGCATCTTCAGCGGCCAAAGTCAGCTTACTGCATTCACACTAGCATTATTGCAGGTGATGCTATATATCTAGTTAACAATTATGTTAAAAATGTACAGTTTTAAAGTTTCAAAAATTCAGTTTTAAAGTTCTTAATAAATGTTTATCCTGTTCGGCCCGGTACCTAAAGCGTATTTTGGTCCTCTATGCGATTGAGTTTGACACGCCTGGTCTACATCTTTCCAAGCTTTTTCCAGATGAGCACAGTTGAGATTTTGTTGTCTCATAAGAGGTGGAATCTTGAGGAAACCTCGTTTATGATTCAAGAAGCAACAATTTGATTATGAAATAATTATTAATGCATCCCTGATCTTTTTTTTTTTTAGAAATGTTTCTCTTTACTACGAGACACTAGACCAATATTTATTACTTTTCTCCACCAAAGTGAGTTTTTAAGTAAAGAGCAGATCAGTAAACTTGTTTAACTTTTATTGAGAACAAATAAATTCTGACATAAAAAATATTTTAGTTGATAATCAAAAATCTTTCACAGCATCAAAAGAGCAAAAATCTTCCTAAACTCAACAACCTTAAATAAGATAATTTTATCATTAGACATGATTTAATGAAACGCTCTTTACTCACGTCAAGCTAAATAAATAGTGTCTAGTTGGTCGCACATTGTAATTTGCAAATTTGTTGTGTTCACACATATTTAGTGTTGGTGTGACATAACTTACAAACCGCGTGACTTTAATTCGATTGACCCTCATTCTATAAAAGCTAAATGCTTCCAAAAAGTCGCTTTAGGGAAGTCTGTCAGATGAGGAGATCTAGAAGGTCAGCCATGTTTGTTTGCTCTTCAAAAATGTCAGAGTGAAAAGCGCTTCACGTTTAGTTCCTCTTGGTACTTTTATCATATACATTTTTCAATAATTTAAAATTTATAAAACAATTCAGAATCGTTTATGAATCCTAATCGATGAGTCTAATAGTTGAGTTTTCCCCACAACTACTAGAAATAAGGAAATTATTACTAAAATGATTCCAAATCCTTTTGCTCCTGAATCTTGATGAAAGAAAACATTTATTTCAGACTCAAATTGCACTGATTCTGTTTAAAGGATGTTATTTTAAATGGAGAATATCATGAAAAACCAACTTTTTGAGCTTTTGAGGGTAATGTTCATTGCTCACTTTAAACACCCCCGAAGTGGTATTTTGATCACACTTTTCTTAGTAATTCTGCGCTCTCACTAGCAGCCCCTCCCATACCCACAAAAATGAGCGGGTCCTCACGTGCTTACATCACAAATTGAGAACCGCCCCCTCCAGGAAGAGTCTGCTCCGCCCCAGAATGACACAAGCAAAGCTAGCAGCTTGAGCTAGAGGTGATCAGCTAGTGTTTTTAGGCTATTTTGGAGTTTAGCTAATATTTTAGCCACATGCTAGCTAATTTGGCTAATTTGGGCTTTTTTCTGTTTTTTAGGCTATTTTGGAGTTTAGCTAATATTTTAGCTGGCTATCAGCTTCAGCTTTTAGCTATCAATTTCAGCATATTTAGCTATCAGCACTAGCATCTTCATCTGCCAAATTTAGCTTACAGCATTCACACTAGCAGTACTGTAGGTAATGCTATATATCTAGTTCATAATTATGTTAAAAAGTTAAGTTTGCTAAAGTTTTAAAAATGTAGTTTTAGAGTGTTCAATAAATGTTTATCCTGTTCGCCCCGTGACCTAAGGTGTTTTTTGGATTTTGGCCCCTCGCGGGATTGAGTTTGACACCCCTGATCTAGATGGATATGGTTTACTCTGAAAGGGTTAAGAACATTATGGTATGGCCCCTTTAAAAGTTCAATAAAAGTTGCCATTCTTCATTGTTTTTGGAAACAAAAATGTTGATTTCTGTTCTAAGACTAAAAGCTAGTTCTGGATTCTATGATTATTTATAAAGATGGACCAACTGATCTTATTCTCATTTTGTTCACATTTTCTTCTAAAATGAGTCATTTCCACCTGTTACACTAGTTTTTTTGTCACTGTTATCAAAATGAACTACAGTTAGGTCCATAAAGCACTAAAAACACAAACCATTTGCTTAGAATTAGCAAAACGATACTTTTGTTGGGGATTCAGTTTGAAGTAATTCAATCTAACAAGTCGCTTTTCCCCTTTTGAACGTTTTATTTAGATTTTGACATCATACTATAACATTTCTTGGTAACTGAAAGTTCACTGGATCATTTTACTACTTTTTAGTGATTTACATCTGAAGGTTAGTGCTCTTTTTGCATTTTTAGGCTACGTGTTTTGCAGGTTTCACTGTCAAATGTCAGCATTTCCTGGGCGGAGCTGCTTCAGACTTTGAGTAAACGTGCTGGTAAATGTTACTGCGCTGATTGCATTTGTGCGCCGCTCCCTGTTTGTCAGTCTGACTGTCCCCGTCTTGTGTCTCTGCCTTTCCTCCCGGCAGCTGGGAGTAGATGGAGATTTATCTTTGACTTTCTAAATGTGCTCCTGCCCGTGCCCCTACCTGCCCGCCGGCCTGCTCGCCCGCCCGTCTTCCCGCCCGCCTTTCTGGATATTGGATTTGCTCTTTACCGTGACCTTCTACGCTGGTGAGCCACGGGAGCGAGTGCGACTGGCGGACCTCGTGTCCTGTCGTGCAGAGTCATGTCTTCTTGCCATCGGGGGGCCCGGCCTCCCTCCCGCCATAGCTTCAGTGCACCCCCTCCTCCGTGTGCACTTATTGGATTCCCCTCTTCACTTGCACTCTGATAAGGGCATCTGTCAAGCGGATGAACAATCAGAGCTAAAAAGGTGTGTGATGCACGCTCCAAAGGATCTTACTTCCTGCGGAGGCTGAGAAGATGCTGGAGTTTGGAGGAGCATCACCGCAGCTTCACCTCCACAGGAGAAGCGTTCGCCGCTGAAGCTGGGAGATGACGATGGCTTCCGCTCAGCTACGCGTATTCTCAAGCAATAACATCGACATCTGTATTATCAACCCAAGAATACCCGTGGTCGAGACGGGAGCAAGCGGTCACGCCACCTCTCTCCCCTCCACCTTCTCTCCTCTCTCCCACTCTCGCCTCCCATCCCCCTCATTGCCTGTTCGATGCTGTGCAGCAGGAGAGAGCCGGAGGGAAGGGTGGGGATTTCACAGCTGCCCAGGTCCTGCAAGAAAAAGACGCATTTCATCAAATAATTACAGGCACACTTGTTGTTGCTGCTGCATGTTCGTCCATCGATTTATGAGAAAATGCTAAAAATGCTTAAAATATTTCCTCCAAATCTAATCTAATTTCAAAGATTTTACCTCCTTTCGCTGATTTTAAGCCCTTTTTTTCCATTTGACTTACCGACTAATTGTTTCACAAGAACTAGCAATTCATTGCCATGGAAACGTCACTCATCTTTGTCTGCAGAGGCCACATAGACGGCTACATTTGGTTCCCCTCAGTCGAAATAAAGAGCTTTGCTCGAGCCTAATTGGTGTAAACATCTCACGGGTTTTAACAGCATCAGCTACAATGCGACAATTAAACCACTGTTGTTCCCCGTAAACACTCTCCCCTCGCCATTCCTCCTGCAACGCCGACAGTATCTGCAGTCAGCAGCAGGCGAGCGGCGAGAGGAAGAGGGGAGCCGATGTGATGGACTGTCGCTCTCACACGAACAGTCGTTTTGTCACTGCGCGACAGGGTGCAATAAAGTTTTTTTTCTCTCTCCTGAATGCATTAGAACCCCTGACTGAGTGCGAGCGAGGAGGTGGGTAGATGCGAGCATCCCCACGTTTATCAGCGGCACGCATGCATCTGGAAGCTGAAGCCCCCCCATGCTGCACACATGAGAGACATCGGGGGGGAGGAAAACAAAGCACAAAAAAAGAGGAAGAAAGTGGTCAATTTTGGAGGAGAATGAACGACAAAAAAGGAGGTGGGGGATCAGCTGGTTTAGGTCTGTCATTCAGCTACGTGATTGGCTGTGTCAGGAAGCGATAAGCAGTCTTCACATCCCTCTCTGCCCTCGCATCTTCAAGGCCCGGGAATCAAACGGTGGAGAACACCGCCGTGCGTGCGTTCGTCTAAAAAAAAAAGAGTCTACATGAAAGGAGCCGTTCCTGCTATTATTCCAAACACCTCTGCATGTGAAATACCACACTTTTTTCAAAGGCGGCGCGGCGAGGAGTGTGTGTGGAGGGAAAGGATGAGAAGACACAGGAAAAAAAAAAGATCTTCTCTGGAGGTCGAAGACGGACAGCTTCCCTTGTGGGGCTGAGGGCCGGCGTTCTCCCCCCACCCTCCAGGAGCTCTCACTTTAGACGGTGTCAGGGACAGGGCATGGCCCCACCCACACACGAATATCACTACATGCAAAAAAGATGCCGGTAATATGTTCAAATAAGTATTTAATTTTAATTAGCAAGGAATTTAATAATTATCACTAATTTTTTTAGCAAAATATCGTGAACCCCCAACCTTTGGTACGACTGTCTTAGCATGGTAGATATTTTGATCTTCAGTGTTTAGGCTTTAAAGATTTCCGTTGTTAAGGGTTTAAAAAGAGAAAAAAAACTAGATTGCCAGTTAAATTCTTCTTTTCCGACCAAAAACAAGAGTATTTTTTTACTTAAATGGTGGTAGGGGGTGAATGTCCAAGCAAATGAATGTAAATGAAACAGACAAACCTCAGCTTTGATTCAGTTTTTCCCCCCTTTCCCTTTTTTTCCCCTTAAAGAGTAACCAAACCCTAAATCCACTTTTTTTGGCTGCTAACCGCTATGGGTTTTAAAAGTGCTGTGTGTCGGTCATTGTCAAATTCTTGATGAATTAAAATAAACTTGTTTAATTCTTGAAAATACTGTCAAAAACCGTCTGTGTGCTGCCCCCTACAGGTTGAATCGAGGTATTACAGTTGAATTTTGTGATTGGTTAAACCATGTAAGTTTCAGAAGTCTCACATCATGATCTGTAGCTCCAGTAATGATAACAGGCCTGCCCCCAAGCCCCGCCCCTCTGACTGGATTTTGGCTGTAGGTGGAGTCAGACTCCAACTTCCCTGTTTGGTGACCCTTTAAAGCTATTCCTGAGGGCTTCTTTTTGCTGCTTTCTTATCCTTAAAGTCTCAAAGAAGCACCAACAGATAACCCCCCATCACCACCATCTAGCTTTGACAGGGGCTGCCTCAGGCAAGGAGGGGGCGGAGCACCAGAAAAAAATATGGATTATGTCAAACTTTTGAGTTATTTTATTCATGGTTTTAATTATTACCTTTTTAAAATGTTTACACAACATGAGTGGTGTGGTAAACTATAACATTTTAAAAAATTCATTGCAATTTGGCCCCCCCTCCAGCAAATGGCGACCTATGCCCTGGTCCAACAAAATTATTGATTTTGTCAAACTTTTGAGTTCTTTTATTCATGGTTTTAATTATGGAATTTTTTAACATGTTTACACGACATGAGTGATGTTTTCAACTGTAAAAAAAACAAAAAAACAATGCAATTTGGTGCCCCCTCCAGCACCCTAGGCGGCCGCCTACGTCCCTATGCCCGGGGCCGGCCCTGGTCAGGGGCAGGAAGAGCAGCCTCCCAGCTCCTCAGGACTTAACATCCCAGCTCTTAACGGTCTCGGAGGCCTGTCCAGCAGCTCTCCTATGACAACCACCTCCCTTGTGTCTTCTCAAAGACATCCCCAAATTAATCCTCCCCCATTACTCTAAGCTTTAACACTCTAGCACAGATCTGTGGGATTACAGAACAGGTAGGTATTATTAAGGTATTACTTGGAATTAGCTTTTTAAAGCGGCGGCTTAACGCTTTCCATCTGATGATGGTCTTGAGGAAGCAGCTTCTGGTGTGGATTCTTCTGATGAGCAGCGGGCCTCCTATAACACACACAGACAGGGCTGTCTGCAAGGCTGCGCGTGCGTGCGTGGCATCACCAGCAATCTCTGGTGTGCGCCCAAACAGCTTCCCACTATGTGCGGCATCAATTATTCAGCGTATTTATCTATGCAATTTGACGGCCTCTCCCCTCTCAGAAGCTCGGAACAAATTGCGGAAGCAGCTTGTGGGTCTGCGGCTCCAATCACTGCGCATGCAAGCCCCGGAGGCTGAACTCAAGAGGCTGTAAACAATCGCTTGACACTTATATGCTTTTTTTATGATTTGTCAGGCTAAATGCAGGCTGTGAACTCTCGCACACCCCCGTTTTTTCCTTTCACGAGGGAGACAGTGGCGCTAAACGTGAAAGACCTGTGGAGCTTGTACAACAAATGTGAGCATCCTTTTCCTCCTCCCCCCCAACCCGTTTGATGCACAGCTCCTCCACAAACTGGCGTTTAGCATTACACACACAGAGGAGCCAATTATCAAACAGATGTCAATGTATGCGTTACAATACAAAGGGGAGCCCAATTACCACACAGATGTTTTTTTTTTTTTTTTTTTTACCCAGCATTCTCCCTGTTCACTTGGGGCCCTCAGAGGATGTCCCTCCCCCCACAAAAAGAGACCTAAACCTTCATCAGGAGTACAAGTAGAGCCAAACAGGGATGTCAATCAACGGGGGGTGAGAAATGATGGGGGAGGGAGTTTGCGCACATGGCGGGGAGCAGAAGGAGGAGGCCACGGATCAGGACCAAGGACAGCTCCCAGCGGGGAGATATGTGCCGCTTTGCTGCGTTACTAAATGGAAGTCTCCTCCACACAACAAGTTAACAATCAACTCTTGCTTCTAATGGATTCCCAAAGCTTCCACCATTTTTTTTGTATTTCCTCCTCCTCCTGCTCTCTCCTTCTCCCCTTTCCAGGGAGCCTGAAAGACGCAGATGAAACCGAGGAGATGGAACTTTATGTCTCTCTCTGCTGCTTGATCAATAGGAATTTAATGGACAAGGATGGAGTTCGGGGAGTTCATGCCTGCCAACGTGCCTGAGGGGCTGAGCACACGCATGCTGCGAAGCAGGCGGGAAGCCTCGCGCGCGCGCACCCACTCATTCACATCAACGTCCCCCTCTCCACAGATGCACACACGTGCACACCACGTTGCCAAATGCTCTCACACAACAGTCAAGCTGCGAGAAAGCTACGAGCAGAATCGCAAATGCTGCAGACTGAGTGGATCAGAAGAAGATACTGGCTGCTTGGGTTTTTTTTTTTGAGGGGGGGGGGGGTCACTGAAGTGAGCTGAGGCCAATCGATTGAAGAGGACGTCACATTTATGCCAGGAGAGTGAGCAGCTCCTGTCATGTGGATGGAGTTAAAAGAGCAGCGTTTAGTGCGCAAACTTCATGATGCAGAGCTTGAAACAGAATGTCAGATAAAAGGCCTGAGGGCCAACAATGACAGCAATGAATCTGATGATTAAAACAAAAAAAAACGAATCAAATCAAATCATGGGAGCAGCATCAGGTTTGGCTGCAAACAAAAGCCACGTCTGCTTAATTCAATGCGTTTTTACGCACGTTGAGAAAAAAAAAGCACAGGTGGGTCTTCAGTGAATGAATGAATGATGTGCAGCTCTGTGTATGTTCATGGAAAGACTTTGCAGATCAAACATTTTCACCCCCCGACACACACACACACTCCACACTAAAGTGGCAGCTTTCCCACACTGTGGCCACACATTTTCCGACTCCATCCATTCTGTTACGCGGCGCTAAAGTGGAGTGGATGCTGAGCAGAGACAGGGGGGTGGGGGGCAGCAGCCGCAGCAGCAGCAACTCCGGAGCATTTCGTTCTTACTCACCCCTTTTTGTTGGAAGTCTGGCAATTCCAGCGCGCGCGCTCAAGCCGACGACAGTATTTGGTAATATCTGGAAATCACACTGAAGACGGGAGGAG
>NC_050519.1:21473404-21489505 GCF_002922805.2 Oryzias melastigma | reverse complement strand
TGTCCTCCCATTGTTGCGTTTTAAGCGTGGTCAAAGGGGCGCGGCGGAGGCGCCTCCGCCAGGAGAAGCGGAGCGAGCCGCGATGCGCACCGATCATCGGGGTGCTGTGGCTCCTCGCACGCTGGCACGCGCGCTCCACTGGGCGTTGGTCTGATCATTCAGACAAATGGTCGGAGTCAGAGTCCATGCAGAACTTGCTCCTACGGCTTTCTGTGACGGCAATCGCCCCTTTAACTTAACATCTCCATCCGAACCGTCACCAAAGTGCCGGTGATGAACCTGCGGAGGGAGGCGCTCATTAGGAGCTGCGCTGTGGAGCCGTTTGCCCCCAACATGACCGCGCGCCGCGCGCTGCGCGTCAGGCTAATTAACTTTTCAAAATTACAGATGGTTCCGCATTTAAATTCTGGCCAGAATGATCGAGATTTTCTGTGATTAATTCCGGGCTCCGCCTCTCTCCCTCCCTCTTCACGAAATGTGCATAAAATTAGGGCCCTCTCTTTTTTCCTCTTTTCTTATTCCTTTAAAATCGTCTTTTTCATGAGCAGCACATAATGGGAGCTGCTGTTGCTGCACAAGAGAGGGAGGTGTCACAGACTGGCCCTCCAGAGCTCTTTCTGGGAGATGCTGAGCCCCACACCTTTAAAAAAAACAGCTTTTTGGGGGTCAGGAGGAAAAGAACCTGATTGTAAAAAGGAAGAGAACTCATCAAGCCAAAGATTGTTCCCCACAGATACTGGAACGTGTGTGCTGTGGCCCACTGTGAGCATGACAGCAACTTCTCAGTGACTGGCTCTATATCCATCCTAATCCAATCCCATGGGATTTCCAGCCCTTGAATTTCCCCGGCAAGAGGAGTGGCGGCTTCAGCGGGATCTCTGCTTCCCAAATCTCCCCAAACCTCGCCTTATCCGCCAAGGGATTACACAGCTCAGCTCCCCGGGCAGCAGTGAGAGTAGCAGCAGTTTACTCCAGCAGCAGTAGTAGTAGTAGTAGTGGAAGAGGTTTGGAAGTGGCGTTGCTCCATGTTGCATAATGAGCAGGAAACACCATTGAGGTGCACCACCATTTATTAAGTATGGGGTAAGATAGCTGTCCAAAAAAACATATTCATCAATACAAAGCTGTGCACAAATTATTTTGTGCAGAACATTGCAGAAAAAAATATGAATACAACTTTTAGTTTTACGTTTAACATGTCTATTTAGAATACGACTTTTCTTTGTCGTGAATACAAATTTGTCCTGTTAAACTGTCAAAAATACGTCACAGTCTGATAAATCGAGGGACGAAACATAAATTGATCAAACTGCGTATGTCTGTTCAAGTTTATGTATTTAACTAAAATAAAATAGAACTTTTTATAATGTTATTGATCCCATAACGGGAAATGATCCTGATAGCTGTTGAAAATTCAAGATCAAAACACGACGATCTCCGACCGCATTTTGTGGTTGTCAGGCTACAACAGCTGATGGTGTTAACAATGTAACAGCGAATCATTTTAAAGTCAAAAGTGTTGGAAAACAGCCTTAAAAGAAGTAGCAGACATGCCGCTCCACTCATTAGAAAAAAAAAAAAAAAAAAAATGAATTGATAACAAGAGGATAACAAAAACAGCTAAGCTAACTTGGAGCTAAAGTATGCTAAGTGGTAGCCAACTTTTGCGGTAGTAAAAACAAACAAAATTTTTTTTTTAAAGTTTGTAGGATCAGAATACCCAACTCTATTTCTGTTTGTGATTTTTCTTTCTTTTTAACTATTGCTACTTCAAGCCGACAGTTAGCCTTCTTTAGCGCCGAGTTAGCTTATCTATTTCTGTTATTTCCATCCATTCTCTTAACCCGCTATCCCTTTCGGTGCTGCTAGAGTCTGGCCCGGGTAGTGAAGGGCAAAGACAGGGGTACATCTGGACGGGTCCAGGTGCGCCCCGCCAATGCCGGGAAAAAACTGCCCGGCTAAGCGAGGACCCCTCATGCTAACATGCCGCTGCAGGTCGTTGTTCCAAGATATGTTCCTCCTGCCAGAATGTCTGAGACTGGGGAAACAAATTCTGACAGGGGAAACGTATCTTGACTAAACACCAACACCAGTGGGTGACAGCAGAACGGCAGCAGAGAGACGGGGATCCCGCCGCCCGCTCTGAAGTTTTTATTTTTTTTATCATTCTCTTGTTAACATCTCTCTCTTTGTTTCTGTTAATATCTTTTCTTTTTTCCAGCAGAGCTAGATAGTCTTCCTGCCAGAGGATCAATAACATTCTAAAAAGTTTAATTCTATCATAGTTTAATAAATGAGACTCAATGCGCATGCTCACTCAGTTGGATCGACGTTTCGGCACTCTGTGTATCAGCCCGTGACGTATTTTTGACAGTTTGCTAACAGGAGAAATACATATCCAAAATATAGAAAAGTCGTATTCTAAAGAGACATGTTAAACGTAAAACTAAATGTTGTATTTATAGTTTTTTCTGCAAAGTTCCACATAAAATATGAATTTGTGCACAGCTTTGTATTGATGAAAACGTTTCTTTTTGACATCTTTCTAACCCCACTGAAGAGGATTTCTCTGACACACATCTGACCATCTCTGCAGCTCCAGGATTACATAACTCTGCTGCATCCTGGCTGTCAGTCACTCAAAAGTTTTTTTTTCCTTCTTTAACTCTACATGTTGTGGTTTTAATTCCAGTGAATCCCTGAGATCTGATTGGACAGCTGGGTCCCCGCTCCCTTCCTGCTTCCTGCCCATTTTTTTTTTTTTTGCTCTTTGCTTGTCTAATTTCTCCTGTCTGTACACCCCTCTCTTTTGCAGTCTGCTCAGATTCCCGTGGCATGAGCACATTTCTCATTCTTCTCCTCCTCGCTCCCTCAAGATTATCAAACAGACTCCCCTATCTTCCATTTCTCCTCCACTTTGCAAATCTCAAATTGATTCTCTTCTTCTCCACAAACACGCCCTGCATCAGCAGACATCTTTCCAGCGTTTTCCCCTCTCCTCACCCAACCGTATCTCCTCTTTTGCCCCCCCTGCTCTGTGTGCTGAGTTTCCTCTCTCAGACCCGGGGCAGCTATATTTAGCGGCAGGTTAACTGCTCCTGTCAAAGGTCTGATTTGTATTCTCCGCATGCGAGTCTGACTTGGGCCTCGCAGCGACACAAACAAAAGGCGCCAGTTTGAATATGCACTGAACGCGCTGGCTTAGTAATCAAAGCCCTCTCTCTCTCTGCCCCTTTGCTGGTGGCGCCACCTGCTATGGAAGGGGACAGGGTTCATGAGGAGGAGGAGGGGGAGGCGGTTCTCTGTTAGTGTGTTGCTGAGGGGGGTCATGAGGATTTAAAGTCAAGCTCAATTCGCTTCGGATGCACACATTTATGCAGGGGAGAACGCGGGTCCAGAATAGGGGAATACGGAAAGGGTCGCGCCCCCTTTCCATCCCGACGAGAATATGGGATGACAGGGGGCCGGGGCGGGACGGGGGAGAAAGCAGGAGCTGAATGGACAGATCAGCCACAGGTCGAAGTGACAGGGCAGATTAGGCTGAGAAGCACATACATTGCATGCTACTGTAAAGGCGAACGACTATAGAGTGGAGCTTGTGGAGAGGTGCAATGCTCCCCGCCGCTTTATCCTCGCTTCTGCTGCCTGGTCTCATCTGGTCTGGCAGCGGAGGCTGCAGAGGGGGGCTGCCCTGGCACCCTGCTACTCCGAGAGATTCAGTCAGTCTGACCAGACGCTCCCAGTGGGATGTATCCCACATTCCAAAGCCCGCCCTCCTTTCTTAAGACTGTCAAACTTTCCATTTTTACTTAGAAGGACAAGTCAGAGAACATGGCTGCCAGAGAAACTTTACAGCATAAAATACTATCATGAAGATGAAACGAGATTTTAAAGTGTCTACATCATGAAAAAACAACTTTTTTGAGCTTTTACGGGTAATTCCTCATTCACACATCACCCAGTAGTCCTCTAAAACCCTTCTTGCTGAGCCCCTCCCAACCCACGAAAGCAATTGGGTCTTCACATTGTGATGTCACAAAGTGGGGAACAGCCCCTTCCAGGAAGAGTCTGCACACCGCCCCCAGAATAACACGCTTTCTCAGTGGAGCTAGAGGTGACGCCTTCTCTTTATATGCACAATATGCACATCCATCTTTGTAAAAGTTCAGATGTTGTTTGTTTTCATGGGTGAAACACAGACACACTGCTGAGGTCGGCTTTAAGATGACGTCATGAAAGGCAGGTTGACGTTAAGACGTTAAGAAAGATGTTAAGATGCTGAAAAAAACTAAAGAAAACAAGGAAAGTTGTGGTGCTGAAACTATCTTTGATTTGGAAACCATTCAGAACTAGACGTAGATGCTAGCAGAAAGCTACCATGCATTACACACTTCTAATAAAGCCCTACTCTGATGAAAATGGTGTTTTTTAACATGTTTTTGTAGCATTTGCTGATGATTAAGCTAAAAATATTTGCATTTGTGAGTATTTCTTGAGTATTTCTACTCAAGCTGGACTGGCTGCAGTTTGTTGGGCAGTTATTGTAACCTGTGACTTGTGTTTGCTGTTTTCTTTTTGTTGCCTTTGGTTTCAGATTTATGTTTTTAATTTGGTTCAAACTTATTTCTGTCACAACCAAAGTCATTATTAGGGCCTGGAATCGATAAAAAAAAAAACTAATTAATCGCAAACCTGGAAAAAATTAATCGCGACTATCATTTTTTTTTAGTCTCAGTATCTTCCGACCACTCAGGCCGCTTGGTGGAACAGGATTTTGAAAGTATCTTACATTTGGAGGCAGCAGAAGTCACAGCCTCCTGTAGCGGTCATTCACCAGGTGAGAGTGCAGAGAACGACTCCACTTTGACAAAAAGAAACCTCTGGTTGAACCAGCGGGGGCTGGTTGGGGTCAGAGAGGACAGTAGCAAGACAAAAGAAAATCAAATAGATAGTGACTGCAGGATTTAGGGCTGTAGAGAACAGAGGGGCTTCCCAGTGGGGCGTTAAGTCATGTTGGCTGTGAAGACCACTGACTGACCTGCAACCAATACCAAAAACAAATTCCATCTTTCTAAGACTTCAACCAGCAATACGTGGAGCTGTCAGGCTGCTATATATATTTCCTCACACTTCAATCATCCGATTCAGTTCAACACAAAAGAGAAATAAACCTGCCGTGTAGCGTACGGATGCCTTTGTTCCATACAAATATGGAAAAAAAGGAACGCAATCCTTCCACGTTTCCGGTATTTCCACAGTTCAAAAACATTTTTTTTAAATAAACTATTAAAGACTCACCTTAATGAAAATCCTCTTGAGGTGTTTTTGGATTGTTTGTGGCCTTTTTCTCCAACAGAAAATAAGGATGACAACTGCATTTCTGAGTATTTCTTTATTCAAATCGTTGCGAATCAGGAGCAGATGGAAAATGAAAAAGATCGTATTTGTGACGTAGAAACTACGCTGGGCAAGTAACAAACTTCCTGCTCTACTCCATTACGATGCAGACAAATAGATCCATGACCGTCTTTGTTTTCCTCGTCTGAGCTGGAATCTGGATCTAGACTGATGGTTAGGATATCGATCACCATTTTTATTTCACCTGTAATGTTTGGTAGGGGTGTGAGGGGCTATAAGCTAGCGGGAGAGATTGTAAGCAAAGGTATGATGGGAAAAATCACAGACTAGCTCTGCACCAACAGTCCCACACCCAACTCAGAGGTGATTTTTTAATGAATTCCTGCCGCTCTGCAGAAACTATGTTTTAGAAAACTGCAGATTTTTTTATTTCAATTTTGAAGTGTTCATGTGTTTTTTTTGTGATTTTATGTTATTTTCCCAAAATGCAGATATCAAATTCAGTAAGGAAACACAACTGAAAATAATAATGAAAAATCTTTTCCAACTTAAAACAAAGTTTTAAGTTCTAACAAAATTTGGTGAATTCATATGTGATTCATTCCTGTCACGATCAGCACCTGCATTGCTATTCACTGTGTTTGATCCTCTTTTGTTCAAAAGAGTCATTTATATTTTATAAAAGCTTGTTGTTGTCAGATGGATGAACCCATAATTGGACATTTACTCTGACTTTACTTTTTCTTGGCCAAAAAATGGTAAATCTGCCATCATTAGCAAGTTGTTGTGTTGATCTGAGTAATATCTGGTTAAAGGGTAACCAAACCGGGAAGTTGGAGGCTAACTCCTCCCACAGCCAAAATGTGAAAATCCAATTAGAGTGGTGGAACTTGAGGGCACGACTGTTATCATTACTGGAGCTGCAGATCAAACTTCTGAAACTTACATGGTTTGACCAATCACAAAATTTAACTGTAGTACCTCAATTCAATCTGTAGGTTTTTTACTATATTTTTAAGAATTTTATTTTAATCGATCAAACATTTGGTAATGACCAACAGACAGCACCTGTAAAGCCCAATTTATAGAGGTCAACAGACAAAAAAAGGGGATTTATTGTTTGGTTACCCTTTAAAGTCCCACTCTGATCATCTTCTTAACTACTTTACAATTGTTCCCTGTGGTCTTTTAATTATTATTATGCCATTCTTAGGCATAGTTTCTGCAGAGCGGCAGGAGTTCATTAGAAATTCACCTCTGAGTTGTGGGAGGAGCAACACCACCCCCACTTCCTGTCACCCATAACTGACCGATCTCTGTTTGCATACACTCCCACTAGCTTACAGCCCCTCACACCCCCAATTTAAGTATGTATCCACTGTAAGTCATCGTACGGGCACAGAGCGCGTACCAAAATTTTTTTGTATTTGTAAATTGGTTTAAATACATGTAGTTTTTATACAGGTTTTTATACTGGTGCAACAAAACTGGTGAGATATATTGCAGCTATTACAGTTCTGATCCAGATTCCAGCTCAGACGAGGAAAACAAAGACGTTCATGGAGCTATTTGTCTGCATCATATTGGAGCGGAGCAGGAAACTTGTTTAAAAAAAAAAAAACTGTGTTGAGGACAGAGTTTCTGCAGGATATTATTAGAAATGTGCCTCTTTTCTGAATACAGCAGGGAGTTTGTGCCTCACACGGCATATTTTTTACATCACAAATACGCTTTTTTGCCTTCTCCTGATTCACAATAATTTGATTAAAGAAATACTCAGAAATGGAATTTTAACCCAATTTTCTTTAATATGTCCTCAATCATCCCCAAAATGCTACAAGAACAAGTTAGAAACATCGTTTTCATGGGAGTGGGCCATTTATTTTATTCTTCTAATATATTCCTGCTTCATTTGTCACTGCAAACCTTTTGCCGCCCGGCTTAAGCTCAGTTTCAGATTACAAGCTTCATGACACAAACACAAAAATCATTTTTTTTAATGCTGGATTAATGGGTTTGAAATGCTAAATGTAGCTTGAAATAGTTTTATCAATAATTGCAGGGTTTCTTGTTTCAACTTAAGCAAAAAAAAAACATTGATGGTTTAAATGGACTCTTGTGACTGACACCATAAATTCAAATAAATGAAAGGAAGAAAGTTCTTTGACAGCAAACTGGGTTAGCAGGAGTCCTGCTGTGAGCAGGTGTGAGCTGTCAGGCTCTTACCACTTAACAAGCACATATCAAAGGCCGTCGTATTTTTATGTTGGTGTTTCCCTCCAGAAGAGCCGACATATTCATCTCAGCGGCTAAACGCTGATTCCAGGCGGAGCTTCGTCACCACATGGTCGGTAAATATTTTGAATGCAAACAGTAACAGCTGGTGTCCAGTCTGCTCAGGACGTATCCGAAGTATCAATGAACGCTACGAGTGATTGCATCATTGACGAGGAGACTTATCCAATGAAACCCCCCCAAAAAGAGACACTTTTATAACCATTTCTGTCCATTACATCCAAAGGTCTGAAAAATGAGCCAGCCTCAGACATGCGATGAATACATTTCCTGGTCGGCAGAAACATCTTGAAATGTAATTTCAAATGAACTGCTGCGCACTTTATATTTTTTTGCTCACTGGAAATAGCTTTGAAAGAGAATGAATAATATATCAAGCAATTTCTACCAGTTAAAGAGCTTTCCGAAAACAGCAGTAGAAATAAATAAATGACCCTTCCTATTTAGCTTTCTTTAAGGAGGTGATGATAAAAGACAGAAGGAAACCAATCGGAATATCTGTTTACATTTTCTTCAGAAAAAGACGAGGTCTTTAAATATTTAAGGTCAGTGTTTCTTCATATAAAGTTCTTTTCTTTCAGAGATGTATTTTTTTGAGTTGCAGTCTTTACTCATGCAGATGCTCTTGCTATCACGAATGTTCCATATGTGGGTGAATTCAAATGTATTTAGAATAAATAACCATTCTAAAACTAGTACTTTGTTTCCTCTTGATGATATGGGTGCTTTAAAAGCACATTTCTACTCATTATTCAGTATGTGCCAGGTAATTACAAATGTATCTAGGTGTAATTTATTTCCAGGTCCCTGCTAAGCACTAATTTGTTGCCCTTTTATTCCCTCATTAATTCTTTTTTGCTCATTGTGGATGCCTGCAAAATCCATCATCAGCATTTTGGTCTCGCCAAGCGTTCCAGCTGAGACGTGCTCGGAAAAGTCAAACCTCATTTTTCGTCCTTTTGTTTTTGACTTTTTGAGGTTTGGTCAAATCGATATGTGTGCAACACTTAGATGTTGCGAAGGAGTTGCCGTCTCCTTCCCTCCTCGGCTTCTGTCCGAGAAGCCCGCCGCCATAAACATGCACCGATTTTCCTATTTGCAGCTGTCTTAAACAGACAGGGAGGCGGTTTCAGTTTTATGGATATTGACTCCTCCTCGCTTCTCTGATCCGGGCTGTCCACCTTCAGACTGGAGGCTGTAAAGTCGCTGACGGCTTCAAATAACAGTCTTTAAACCAAAGTCTTATCCATGTCTTCCAATCAGTTGCCCTTTCAGTCAGTTGCTCCAGATGAAAAGGTTCTGTTTTTAGAGTTCATTGACATTCAAAGCATGGATATGCACAATTAGACCTATGATGCACTTGCTTCTCATTTATCCTGATAAGCAGGGTGAAATATTGCAAATGTGGCAGCAGCCGTCTTGGAGTGTGATGATCTGTCTTGACTTGACTGTACTTACACCCATCAGTCTGGCCTCCTATCAACAACTCAGTCAAGGGGAATGGCCTCATTGTCTGTTAGCGAGTGAATAAGGTCCTGCTTCTGTCATCACTCAGATTTACAGCTGCAGCCTCGCCGTGTTGGCAGGCCGGGGTTACACAGCTTAGCTGGGTCCTGGAGGCCCCGCATGTGTGAGGAAGGATGTGTGTGCTTTTCAGGTCAGCCTCTCGCCCACAGACCGCCGATGATGCACGGCTGATGATGTCATGGTATCGATCAGCGGGGCGTCTGTTGTGGGATTTAGTGTCAGTGTCTGGAGAGACGGAGCGGGAGGACAGGAGGGGCTGATGGGGAGAGCAATGAGCAGCTGAAGAGCAGAAACACGGAATAATCGTCTCAGAAAGAGTCTGTAAAACACGTGTCTAAGTCGAGGCCCGGGGGCCTGATCCGGCCCTCTGGGAGATTCTATCCGGCCCTCCACAAAATATTATTTTATTGCTATTATCTCACGCTTATTTCTACCTGTATAATTTTGACAAAATATTTTTTTATGGAGAGTAAAATATTGTACGTTTTTTTCAAGGTTTAAGTTGATTTATTCTAGAATAATATTCCTACTGTTTTATTATTCATAATTATGTTAAAAAATTATGGTTTTAAAGTTTTGAAAATTGGCATTCTGATCGCTTTTTGGATTATTTTGGCATTTACTAAGATTTTTTAATCTATTTTGAAGTTTAGCTAACATTTCAGCTACATCCTAGCTGTTTTGGCTAATTTAGGCATTTTTAAGTTTTTAGGCTGTTTTGGAGTTTAGTTATTCTTTTCAGCTACGTGCTAGCTATTTTGGGTAACTTGAGTTTTTTTTCTTTTTGTTTTTTGTTTTTAGGCGACTTTGGCATTTAGCTAATATTTTAGCTGGCTATCAGCTTCAGCATTTTTAGCTATCAGTTTCAGCATCTTCAGCTATCAGCGCAAGTATCTTCAGCGGCCAAATTCATCTTACAACATTCCCACTAGGATTAACACAGGTAATGCTACATATCTAGTTTATAATTAAGTTACGTGTTTAACTTTTTAAAAGTTTAGTTTTCGAGTGTTCAACAAATGTTTATCCTGTTCGTCCCGAGACTTAAGGTGTGTTTTGGATTTTGGCCCCTTGTGTGATTGAGTTTGACACTCCTGCTGTAAAATGATTATTGAATAGTATAAAATAAGATTGTGATAAAAAAACATAAAAAGATTAGAAGGATAAACTACGTACGCAATGGGAATGTGTCACACGTTCAAGAACGAGCTTAACTCGAGTTCTTTTAAAACATGGTGTTCACATATGTGTACTGGCAACGAGAAGAGTCTTGATGTGAAATGTCAGAGCGGTGTAAATCTGGTGAATCTTGCTCCAGACTTTTTCTTTAACATCTCTATTCTGATGTAAAAAAGACTTGGACTCATAAAATTCTTCATATACAATTTTCAAACGTTTGGCATTTTTGTGAATGAAAAGCACCCTACCAAACATCGCTACCAAACCCAAATCCTTGATTAATCAAAGGTCAACCTGGTTTTATTTTCTATTTGTATGTAGTTTTCAAAAACTGACTTTAAAACTTAGGGAGCGACGTGTGAAGTTTTGAACATGAAGCCTGAAATATGCATAAACCCATGTTTACATAGACTTTTCTTTGGGAGGGGTTACCTGAAAGTGCGCCTTGTGAACGTAGCTTAAAGGTGCATTCACACCAAATGCGATTCGCATTACAAATCGTTGCGAATCAGGAGCAGAGACACAGATGATGTTGAGAGATAAATCCTGTTTATTTATTCTGAAGAGTTCTACAAAAACATCAGTAATCATGTCTCCATATTTGGGTTTATATGAATATTATTGAAAGGTTTTCCCGTTGCAGGGGGTGTGTCTGTATGACAGCCGCTTCCACTGTGTTTCTGTGTCTCTGTGGCTGAGCTTGAAGTCTCTCTGTCTCGTATGAACCCGAAGGGATAAAAATAATATTAGGGGATCTATTTATTTATTCATTTATTTTTATGTCTCGATGAGGCCTGAACCAGCAGCCTCCGGACCCCGCAGCAGCTCTCTGTCATATTGAGAAATCTGTCCAGAGTGTTTCCCGCCTTCACCCCAAAGTAGACGGATGAGCTCTGTAACCCTGCGGCTCCAGCTGGTTCAGGAAATATTAATATTCTACCCGCTGATTGAGTCACTGAAAACATCACATGTCCAAAACTGAGGTTCTGTTTAGAAGATGTAACGCAGCAACATGTCAAACTTCAGATATTCAAATTCTGGCCGTGCCGCCCAATTCGCCCTCGAATCAAGTTCCTGCCAGACCACCGCGCCCATTGCTCAGGTCGCCATGGTATTTCACCTCAATGTGTATGTGTAGCATTGATATAACATTGAAACTGTCCGCCTCTGCCACATGAACATCACGTTCAGTGTTAATGCACCTTTGAGCTTCATGATCTCAAGCAGCGTGGCTCTAGACCTTGGGTTAATTTTATAAATGTAATGTCAAAGCAATTTTTCATCACATTTACCGTAGAGTCCTACTAGATCAAATGGGCGGTACTGCTGTTAAACTGTGGACTTTCACTTGACAGTTTTCTTTTACTAGCGGCACTCTCAGGAGTAAACTTAAAGTTCTCCTCTGCTGGGCAGCCAACCACCAGCGGGCCAGCGTAGCAAGCATGGGCAGCGGAGCTTGCCAGCATGCTATGTTCTAACCAGCATACTAGGCTGGTTGGCGTAGTGTGCTCTCCCTTTGCCGGTCCCCAGCCTGGATAAAATACAGGGTTGTATCAGGAAGAGCATAAAGCTGTTGTTTCAATTACACGTATGCTTAAAACTTTATTGAAATTCTAGAAATGTCGAAAAAACACAAGTTGGCAATAACACTGTTTTCATTAAATCATAATTATGCAAATAAACACACCAACTCATGCGATAGGTCATTAAAAACCCAGCAATAGATGAGAACACGTGTTGTTAAATTTGATTCACTAAAAGGGAACATTTGGGTGACGTCACAGCAGTGTCGCGCTGTGAGGAAACAAAAACACTCTTCTTACAATAAAATCAGTATTTTCTCAAAATGTATGTCGAAAAAGTAAACAAAAATATTACAATTAATAATTACAATAACTACAATTATATTCCCTTATGGATCCAGATGCACATCCAATAAGGTACACATCTTCTGCTGCATTATGTTGTTGGCCAAAAGTTCTTGCTTCAAAACAATTCCTCGGCAAACCATTCAGAGCCGCATTTCTCTGCAGTGCAAAGCGCCTGCACGTGTACATCTGCATTTTAAAATTATACACCACGTTCATATACAGTATTCACATTTGAAGGAAAATGTCAAACTGCTTGCAACATCAAGTGTGACATTTTAGAGAAAATGACATAAATGTTAAAATGTTAACTGCAATGTGTTTTAAAAAGTTATACAAATGCATAATGTTCCAGTCCATCAAAACCAGGCATCGAAAAATAAGTTTGAGGGAAATATTATCAGCTTGAAGTTCCACTCTGATCATCTTTTGATCTATTGTAAAAGATTCCCGGTGGTCTGTTAATTATGATTTTATCCAAACTCCAAAAAACTCTGTTGTCTTCTAGGAATTCATTAGAAATTCACCTCTGGGTTGGAAAATAAAAAATATATGAGCCTATTTATGTCTAAAAAACAACCAAAAAAACACACAAATAAGTCGCTCCTGAGTATAAGGACTAAACTAAACTATGAAAAAAACAGTGACTTATACTCCAGAAAATACGGTAGTAACTTTTTGTGATTTAACCGATGTTTTGTATTTTCTGAGCGCTGAAAGTAACGTGCTAACGTATATGACTGGCGACTATTGATGATGTCATCGAGGGGAAATGACGTCCAAATTTGAAGAAACAAATCCCCCCCTAATCCCTTACTACTAAAAACTAAATAGTGCGGGACTATATAGTGCCCTGGATTTGAAAAGAAATTCAGACCCAATCCTCACTACTTTTCTTTCGTTTTTCTAAACACCGGACATGACGTCACCGATCTCACAAAGTGAAAATCGAATAAATAGGAACATTTCACAACATTTATTTATCTTTCCACTGTGTTCTGATGGTGAAAATGTGGATGTTTTATTCAAATGCTATATTTAAACACGTTTTTTTTGTTCGAACTTGTTCGACTGCAGTGCATTGTGGTCTATATTCGTTAATCAGTTAGCATCGATGCACGCTAGTTTTTTGCAAAGACTTCTGGGAAATTTCGAGTCTACTTGATTTTGGAATTAGTAGATTTGGACAGCACTAGAAAATGGCGAACGCACTATATAGTGATTGGAGGGGATTCGGACACAACTACTATCTTTCCTTGACTCTGCGCTTGGAGGGCTAAATTAAGGGGTAGGGAGAAGCCATAGAGTTAGGGTAGGAATTCAGATTCAGTCTAAGTCGCACACCTGGCTAAACTAAAAATGCGACCTGTACTCCAAGAACTCCGTCTGCAAGTGGATGCATCAGAATGGAGTGAAGCAGGGAGCGCCAAATGTTCTATTATTTTTAATCTCTTCTTGATTACCAATGATTCGAATAAAAAAAAAATACTCCGAAATGCAATTTTAAGCTTGATTTTCTTATTATATGTCCTCCATCATGGGTAAATGCTACAATAACACATTAAAAACATAATTTTAATTGGCCTTTCAATACTACCAGCAACAGTACAGGAGAATTTCTCTGTAAAGCTTGTTGTGAAAAGCACGATCGGTGGAGAAACACCTAAACCCACGATTCACGCACGACTGAGGCAAAGGGATAAAAACAAAAGGCAATGAAAACCTGGAAGGTAAACAGCAGCGAGGATCTGTCAGTGTGGAAGAAAGACGGGAGACTAATTACTGCCGCGGATAATGAGGTGAGTGGATGCAGGTGACTAAACGAGAAGCAGGGAACAGGTGGAGAAATGGTAATCTGGAGATAACTGAGGACATCTTGGGAAAAAGAGAGAAATGCTGTGATTTAATTGAATTAAACATAAAATCTGGACGGTTAATAGAGCGTAGAGGTAGTAGGGCTTGGCAAAGTCAAGCATGCAGCTTGCTCTGCTAAACTAAAAAACACACCCCGATGAAGCGGGGAGATTTACAGCCCGTTTCAATAAAATTCATGGCAGTACCACCTTAAAGAACTCTATTAAGATGAAGCGTGAAGGAATACGACGTGTAAAACATTGTGGCAAGGCATTAAAACACACAGGTAAGTTTTACAGAGAGAAGCTTTGCAGACACTTTAATGTTGCTATGGCAACAAGTGTCAGGCATCTGTTATGAGCTTGGAAGATTGTTTGTATCCAAAAATGACACTTAAGGGGGAGTGTGCATATTAAAAACCAACACAGTGGGTTGCTGTCAGCATTTGCCAACCGTAGCATAGAAAAGGTTAAACCACCTCTTATTCTATCAAAGAACGGTGAAAACATGTAACTTCATCAGATGGAGAGGGAAACACTGCAGGAAAAAAACTCAGTTAGTGGCAGGAAACAATTTTCCAGTGAAAACAATTTAGAGAGAGTGACTCAAATAAGTAGTTGTGTAACCAACTGTTGAAGCAGATGCAGTCATTTGCAAATTTGGGGGAAAAAAATAATGAGTTATTTGAAGTAGACAACATGTTCGACTGCTTTTACTGAAGAAAGCGAGAAAACTTACAATTAAATGAAAACATTTTTGTCCAATATTTAATATTTTGTTTTACATTTCCTAATAATATGACAAAACGTTTGGTGGAAACATGATTACTGTTGCCTTGGAGCGCGTCTCCCCTGTAGAAAAAAGGTGTTACATGTGTCCTCCTTTCCCTGTGGGGGTTTAGTGAGGCTGCTGCGAACACATCAGGGCTGTTTGGTTCAACCAAAACAAGCTTCCTTAGATGCAACATTTAGGCAGCTGTGAAAGCTCACATGAACTGCATATGAAGACGGCAAACGTTTCATCCAAAAGGCAGAAATCACTGGTGGATCTTGATTTAGTTCACTGACAGTATTCATGCAGACAGATTAGACCTTGGCTCATGGAGCAGAAGGTAAAATACTTAAACCCCATGTGTTTGAGTAAATAAAATAAATTGAAAAAAGCATGAAAAAAAAGGTAAGTTTAATGAACAGACTATTGTGTTTTTAAGCTTATTTTACTACAGAACTTGATTTGGGAAACATAACCACAAAAGCATAAACCTAAATCAACAATCTTTGATGCTATGATTCTGCTTGCTGAAAATGTAAGACAGATGGCCAAACAAACCTGAATTTACTTTACCCACCTCTGGTTTACTAAAAATGAGTCAGTAGGAGGGAAGAGTTAGGTTCATCCAGCTGCTAATCAAAAACTAAGCACCAGTAATTAGTAGGACTGGGTATCGCAAATAATTTTCAGAATCGATTGAGTGCGATTGAGTTTGACACTTCTGAACTATAGCATAAATAACTGTTATGGTCGCAAATACATCTGCCACATCATACTGGAGAGACATCAACAGAATCCTAAAGATTTACTTAATTTTTTTAATCTTTGCTGTGGTCATGAATACAGAAGCAGGCAGTCAGGCGTATAGAATGGCCCGCTTTTTATATACTTATTTTTAGTTTAATTTGGCATTTAACTAATATTTTAGCTGGCTAATTTTCAGCTATTAGTTTCAGTAATTTCAGCAATCAACTTCAGCGTTTTTTGCTATCAATTTCAGCATCTTCACTTTTCTCAGACAAAATGATGAACATTTACACAGTTTTCTCTCTTGTATAAACTCCCAAAGTTCAACTTTCATGGCAAAAAATTCCAGTATTATAGAATGAAAATTAAGATCTGATCAAGATCAAAGATTCGTAAAAATGAAGGCATTCTGTGCAGGAGACACGACATTGATTGTTTGACAATCATCCACACCCAATCAGGACACAGAATGCAGGGCACTGTAAAAAAAAAAAAAAAAAAA
>NC_050519.1:21458049-21473347 GCF_002922805.2 Oryzias melastigma | reverse complement strand
GTGATAAAAATGCATTAAGGCGACCAGGAGCTTCTCTCAAAAGCATAATGTGACAACAACCCAAACTCAAAATTAATGTGGAATTTTTAAGCATTATTTGCTCAAGTCAGTTTTACTTCTCTGATTGTTGAACTCAAGACTTTAAGGAGCAGAGTTAGCTGAAATTTAGCATAAATATTTAAATCAAATAAAGAAATCCTACATGCCTTTTGTGCAGAGGAGGAATACATTGAGTTGTCTTTGCTCTGAAGTTCTCTGATAAATCCTGCTTCATGGAGAAATGCTTTAATACACCTTCGGGTTTGACTCTGTAAATTTTCTGGAGCAGAAATGAAATATCAGTGGCTGTGAATAATAAGAGACCTGTTTTCCATCCAGGTGTTTACGTTCCTGCTCCATTAATTCTTTGATGGGTCACATTGATCGCCGTCGAGATGGAAAAATGACACATAGGGCATCCCCCCCCGCTGACACCAGTGAGAAATGTTGATATGACCCTGAGCAGGAATCACCGGGTATCTTGACGTACAATTTAAGAACTGCAGGTACAGTCACGACTATTGACTGTATATGAGAATTGGACCGAGTGACCACTCCCCCACCATGCATTAAAATACTGGTGGTTCTAAGAAGCCAAAATTCCATAGACTTCTATAGAGAAATAACCGACTGTTACTCAATCTATTGGTCAGAATAACCATTTTTTCTCTGATGCTTTTAAAAACATAATACTATTTTATCCATGATATAGTTTCTGTTGTTATGAACATATAAAGTTATAAGTGGCCAATCAAATGACAAAAAATATTTTTATGGACAGTAAAATATTGATAGTTATGTAAGGTTTAAGTTGATTTATTCTGTAAAAATAGTCCTGCCTTTTTATTCTTCCTAACTATGTTTAAAAGTTACAGTTTTAAAGTTTAAAAATTGCCATTCTTCTATCTTTTTAGACTACTTTAGCATTTACTAAGATTTTTTCGGCTATTTTGAAGTTTAGCTAATATTTCAGCAACACGCTAGCTGTTTTGGCTAACCACAGATTTTTTTAGGCTAATTTAGCATTTAGCTAATATTTTAGCTGGCAATCAGCTTCAGTGTTTTTTGCTATCAATTTCAGCATCTTCAGCTATCAGCACTAGCATCTTCAGTGGCCAAATTCAGCTTACAGCATTCATACTAGCATTATCAAAGGTAATGCTATATATCTAGTTCATAATTTGGTGAAAAACATTACAGTTTTAAAGTTTTCAAAATTTAGTTTTAGTGTGTTCAATAAATGTTTACCTAAGGAGTGTTTTGGATTTGGCCTCCTGTGGCTATTGAGTTTGACACCCCCAGTCCATATCATACTATTCTTAAGCCTTTCATAGTAAACTACAGTATTTCCACTTATTCACAGCCCAATTATAGAAAAAACAACACTTATAGTCCAAAAAATACTGTTGGTGGGCTCATGCCAAACGTTCCAAACATTCGACATATTCTCTGAAGTCCACCTTTGAATGTTAGGGGTGTGGCCTTCCAACAAGCTCCACCCTGATTGGTTAGAGTGGTTACTGTTGTGGTGGTTATTGTTGACTCAGACCAACTTGGACCAATCACTGTCAACGTCTCATTCCAACATGGCGGCGTCTGTATGCCAAAAAAAAGAGACTGAATTGACTCTAGCGGAAAAAGCTGAAGATGATAGTCAGCTAAAATATTAGCTTAATGCCAAATTAGCCTAAAAGACAAAAAAAAAAAAAAAAAAAAAACTTAGGTTAGCCAAAACAGCTAGCATGTAGCTGAAAAAATAGCTAAATTTCAAAATGGCCTAAAAACAGAAAAAAGCCGAAAGTAGTTAAAACATCTAGCATGTAAATATTGGCCTAATTGTAAAACAGCCGTAAAAAAACTAAACCAAATAGCTAACAGAATGCCAATTTTTAAAACTTTAAAACTGTGACTTTTTAACATAATTATGAATAATAAAAAGGCAGAAATATTATTCCAGAATAAATCAACTTAAACCTTAAATAACTTTCAATATCTTACTCTCTATAAAAATATATATTTTTTTTATTATTTTTTTTTTATATTATTAGAAATAAGGGCAAGATATCATAGGGCCATTAATAACAATACCTGGAGGGCTGGATCCGGCCCCCGGGCCTTGACTTTGACTTAGAGGATCCATGCAGGTACAGGAGACTCCACCCAAGAAGTATTGGACGCTCTCACTCTATGGCGATGTAAATGCAAATGATCTCTGCCTACATCCACATCACTCACCTGATTGCAGCCGCTCACCCTCCACTCCTCTCAAACACTCGTGATTCTTCAGCTTGATTACATTGTCAAACAGCTAATGGAGTGTTTGCTGGTGTTAGACAAGCCATGTCCCCTATTGCAACCTAATATCTTCAATCCTCAAGATCCTAAAATAATTGAAAGAGAAAAGGCAAGCCGTTGATGTATCATCGTGGGAAATCATCTAAGTGTTTTTAGCTGAATCCCCTTTCCTTTCAGTTGGGCCGGCACCGGCTCCCTGAGGGAAGGGCCTGAAATTGTCTGTTGTTTGACATCATTCAAGTGAGGAAAAAAAAAGTTTCAGACTTCTATTTAAAAGAATAAACCCACAGAGGCTAAATAAGTAGATTTATCCCTACAAGTGGCTTTGGATTTATTGTTCATGTAAGCTTGATAGACAAAGGAGAAGGAAGCATCCCTCAGTGATTCACAGTGAATCAAGCCCTGCTGCCATGCAGCAGACACGAGGGACTTGTATGGAGGAGGATTACAAACCTCACTGCAGCTCGGACCATCATTTAAGCCCTCTTCAACGTCTCATGCTGCTGTGATCGATGTGCTGCTGAGTCTTCGGATGGCATTAACAGAAATGATGTATATGAAGTAGTGCTGCCACAAACGATTATTTTAATAGTCGACTAATCACAGATTAATTTTTCTGATTAGTTGGCTGATGGGGTCATTCACAAACTGGATGTAAGCACACATCTTAAACATCTATAGCTTTAAATGAACTAAAAACTAGATATATAGCATTACCTGTGATGATGCTAGTGTGAATGATGTAAGCGTAAATTGGCCGCTGAAGATGAAACTGCTGATTGGGGAAGATACTGAAATTGATAGCTGAAAATGCTGAAGATGATAGCTGAAATCACTGTGAAGCTACTAGATTTAAACATTGAATCTGATAGCAAGCTAAAATATTAGCTACAAAAAAGCCTAAATTAGCCACAATAGCTAGCAAGTAGCAGAAGTATTAACTAAACTCCAAAACAGCCTACATTTTTTTTAAAAAAGCCTGAATTAGCCAAAATGACAAGTATGAAGCTAAAATATTAGCCACACTCCAAAAAAGCATAAAATCTAAAAAAAGCTTAAATTAGCCAAAATAGCTAGCATGTAACTGTAATATTAGCTAAACTCAAAAGTAGCCTAAAAACCCTTAGTAAATGGCAAAATAGTCCAAAAAGCTTGCATAATGCCATTATAACATTCAACTTTACTACACTCTAACTCCATATAATATAAGTAACGACTAACCGACAATTAAATTAGTCGTCGAGTACTTTAATAATCGATTAGTCGTTGATTAGTCGACTAATGGTGGCAGCCCTATATGAAGTTCTAAACATTCGCTGCAGTTGCTCTGAGCACAAGCTGCACTGCCAATATTGACTTTAATGAGCCTCCCCTGTGTGACACGGAGATGTTATGAAATATGCAGGGTTGTTTTTATGGATTTGTGTCCTCTGGGTTTCCCTGAGGTGCCTTGTTGTAGTGCAGCAGCTCCATCACGCTGACAGCGGGTCTGGAGCCGTTCGGGCTCGTACAGCACAGTTAAGCTGCTGCATTGGGGCTTCCAGACTGCCTACAAAGAGGAAGAAAAAGTCTTTTTTTTTTGTTTTTTTCCTCCTTGGTCTCTGACTATCCACTTCCTGGAACCGGCCCATGCAATTGGATTTGTCTGTGAGCCTGGCTTGTCTCAGCGCTCCCAGATTCACCCTGGCTGGCCTGCTTGGCTTGCCTCTGCATCCTAATAGCAGCGTAATGCAGCCAGTGTGGCCCACAGCTACATTGCAACATGACAGTGCAACAACGGCGCCGTGAGTTCAGCCGCGGCTTCGTGTGATTGTGTTTACATATTTGTGTCTCGTGTTACAGTTTGTGTTCAGCCAGAAGGGAGAAGACAGACAGTTCATTGTTTACTGCCATCGATTAAACCCGAGTCTCCATCCTTTTTATTCCCTCCTCTCACCCATCTATTTTTTTTTCACACCTTGCCCATCCTCTACCTTCTCCCTCTGCATCCGCTCGGCTGCTGCTGGGGGGGTTGGTGGTGGTGGTGGTGGGGGGTGGAGTAATGGCCGCAGGAGCGGCCTAATGACATTACAGCTGCCGTAAGAGAGGGGAGGGGTCAGGAGGGGTGAAAGAAGGGAGAATGAGAGGTTGGGGAGGGTCGCTCGCAGGGATTTGTGAAGGGGTGGTCGGAGGGAGGGGGCTAGTGGAGGGGGAGGGGCAGGTGCATCGCTAATGGCTTTTTAAAAAGGTTACAGCATGTCGCTCCCTCCTCATAATGGGGCCCTGGCTGTGCTGGAAATGCAATTTCCGGGAAAGATAATGCAGAGAGTGAAGGGTTTGGTGTGTGCGCGTTTGTGTGTGAGGCGAAGAGGATGGTGGGGGGGGCTGGCCGTGTGTACCTTATGTTCAAGCAAACAGGAGGAAGACAGAAAAAAGAAGGGAAGGAGGCGGCGGAGGGAAAAGCATGTGTGCCGGCTGACGTGTGTGAGGAGGACAGATTTTCTCAGCCGATAGGAGAGGTGGGAATGCTGCACATGAGCTGGAGGAGTACAGGGGCTATCAGCCTGGTGTGTGAGCGTATCAATACTTAATGAAGACATTATCTGTGGACGCTGCACCCGTGTATCTAAACAAACATTATCCTTCAACCTTTCAACATCCTGCACGCTTGGTTAGGCCAAGTATACTAATTAACCTCGCTTCACCGCTGGATATGAGTCTCAACTTTGCCTGATTGAATCTTCCTGCTTCTCATTGGGCATCTGTAATTGCTAGTCATGTAAGAGGGACGATCTAAGTATATACATTATGTTCTTGTCGGCGGTGCACGCGCTGCTCTGTGCTGGGGAAAAACTTTCCATTTATTTCACAGCCTCTGCACATAACATCAAATCAATAGCTCACACTGGCGTGTGTTTTGGTGGAGTTGGCCTCTCGGCTCGAGCTGTTATAATTTAAGTAAATTAATACTGAACTGACATCTGGAGTCTGTGCACGTGTGTTTCCACTGTGTCTGCGTGCATTACCTCTGATAAAAAAGGAATAAAAAGAGAGTCAGGAGACAGAAATATCCACACTTATGATGTACAGGTGAATTGTTTTTCAGAAACACGTGAGTGTCGTGTAAAAGGTTCGTTTCACTGAAGCATTCCTCGTCCGGTTGTGTTCTTCAGCCAGTAACCAGGGCAACGATGACCTATTAGTCGATTAGTCACCGATTGATTTTTTTTTGTCGATTAATCGATTGTTGTTGTTTATTTGATTTTATTTAAATTTATTTATTTACACACATAAAAAAGACAAAAAATACACGCAAAATTAAACATACAAAAGTAAAATCATGTGATGGTGTGTTACAGAAACCCTTTTGTGCTTATTCAAGACGGTAACACACCTGTGTCAAAATAAATAAAATAAAATACAGTAAAAAAACAAAGAGAACTAAACTGAACAATATGATACAGAAAACCAAATAACTCTATTTTTTATATTATATATATTATATTATATATTATTATTTTATATTATATTTATTTAGATTAGTCAATTAGTTACCAATTGTTTTTTCAATTAGTCGATTAATCACCTGTTATTTATTTTATTAGTTGATGAGTCACTGGTTGTCGTTTTTATTCATTTATTTATTAGTTTAGTCAACTAGTCATCAATTATTTTTAATTTGTTGATTAATCGCCTATAGTTGTTATTTATTTATTTAGATTAATTGATTAGTCACTGTTTGTTTTTTCAATTAGTCGATTAATCTCCTCTTGTTGTTATTTACATGTTTGTTTATTTCTTTATTTGATCAATTGATTAGTCACTTACTGTTTTTTTAAATTATTTGATTGATCACCTGTTATTATTTTATTTATATGATTAGTTGATTAGTCACGGATTGTTTTTTGATCAGTTGATGAACCACTGTGAACCACCGTCTGGTGTGTTCACAGAAATCCAAATTTTACATGTATAGTTCATTCATTTTAATGTCACCTTATAAAAGATATTAAGGTCTGTAAACTAGATACTAGCTAAAAAAAACTATAATTGGCTTTGTCTTTTTACTGGATGTATTAAATTAAAATTAAGTGTTTTAAGTCACCATCATTTATACTTTTATTTAGAAGACAAGATCAGAATCAACAAGACTGATAAAAACAGCTCCAGTGTTGAAGCATATCAGTTTTCTCAGAACTTATGTTGGTAAATTGAACTTCAGTTTGATTTTTTTTAACTACAAAAAGCATTCGCTAGATTTACTTTGAAATAGGAAGATTCACCAACACTTTACTCTGAAGATTTGTTTACTTCCGGTGACAGTGGTGCTGCACATCTGCCCCAATTTTGGTTAATAAACTCAAATTTCACCATAATTCTGCATTTCAGAGCAAAAGCCTTATTTTTCAAGAATTGTATTTATACTGCACTCTAATATATTTATAAAAATCGCAAATTCGTTACTAATATTCATACTCACATTTTTGGGAGCTGATTGCATGTATCTGAGTATTCAGATACTTGTTACAGCCCTAATAATACCACAATGACATTACACCCATTCTCTAATCATAAAGACGCCAAGACCACGGGACGCTTCTGTTTCAGGAGCTAGCGCATGGCTGCAGTAAAACCTAAGTATCTGTCATCTTCCATGGTTGGGGAAGGGCTATACCGTCTTCAAGACTTTCTACCCAGTCGTTATCATAATCATTTAAAATGACCCCCAAAAAAACCCTGACTCGTCAACAAAACCCAATTTTAATAATCGTTGACAGCCCCACAGTAAACCCTGTTATAAGTCAGTGTGTGACTCTGTTCAGGCCTTTCTCTCACGCACAGGTACTTCGGGTCTTTGGGTCGTCCGGGTTGTAAACAGATGCATCTTAAATGGAGCGCTGCTGTGTCTCACTCCCAACGCGTCACATATTGCCGTTTTCGGGTGTCTCTAACTCGTCTTTTTTTGACGTTCTGGCTGTTCCTACTAAATCACAGGTCCGACCTCCGGGCTGCAAACCGGTCCAGTACCGGGATATGGAGTGCACCGGTAACCTAACCCAGTGCCGGTTTGCATTGGGTACCACGTCCGGTACCGGACCGGGCCCGATATCGCGTCCAGTGCCGGGTAAGAGTACTGACTGCGTCCTGAGGACCAGTTAGTGTGTGGTACTGCCTCCGGTGCCGCATCCTGAGGGTTGTGGACCCTTGATTTTACCAACAGCCAGCACGTTAAAAAAAAGACGAGTTGGGGACGCTCAAAACGTCAAAAAGTGACACGGAGGGTTCCTTAACCAAACGCCAACATGTGGCGAGTTGGGAATGAGAACGTGTTGGTCTTGCAGTTCCCTTGAGGCTCGTGCGGCCACCTTAAGGAACGTGATGGAAATGGAACGTACCATTGTTATGAGTGTTGTGGAGGTGTGCAAATGAATTATGAAGTATTTGTAAGTTTTGACATAAGAGTATGCCACAGCAGTCAATCGTGAGGCGTGTGTACTGAACGCACAAACAGGATGTACAGGTGCTACCAAAGTGCCTGTAAGACGTCCGCCCAAACTGCACTTTAACTAATATTTTCTAACAGTCGGGTTAGAAGCTTAAGGAGCACGCACTGATCAGGTGAACAGCACCAAGGAGCTCCTTTCACACACAAGGAGGTTAAATAAATCCCGAGTCTCACCTGTCAGTCACAGCATACCTGTAGAAAAATGTTCCAAACATTTTGGGGCTACTGGCTCACTAGTGCCTCGTTTCCACAGAGCGGTCTGGACCGGACCGGACTGGACCAGTACTTTTTGCATTTCCATTATAAAATAGACCCATTGAGCAGAACAAATTTGTGCCATTTTTGGTCCCCCGTTGGTTGTAGGTTCGTAGAAAAATGGAATGGTCCAGTTAGGGCGGAGCTCCTGATCAAATCGTTTGATTGTTGGAAAGGTATTACGCGTCCGACCAGGCTGTAGTCTTCTTCGCCTCCCGCAGTCTTCTTGTAAATAATATTACATTTGTTGCATATATGAAATACCAGAACCCAAATACGAAAGAAGGAGCTGACGCACGACCTCCGTTTGTGTTGTCATTACTTTTGGTTGAAGTCGCACAGCTATGATCCACAGCTCGGTCTATGCAACCTTGATGGTCCAACACAATTAAAACGAGGGGCCTCTGGTCACATCAGAATCAATCTGTAGCCAGAAGCAGAAATCGTAACTTTAGCCGGATGCATGAGTGGAAATTTCCTAGGAAGTCCTTTCAAAAGGATATTTTAAAACCTTTTCAGAACTATTAGCTTTTATGTCTCTGAATGATAATAAACTGTAACTGTTTTTTTCTCTGTAAATCAGCTTTTTTCTTTGTGACAGAGTGTCACAGAACGCAGCAAAAAAACAGAAAAAAGGGTCGATAAAAGAGAGAAAAAAAGGTCAAAAGCTTAAAACAATATATTTGTTCCAGCCGGCTCCACCAGGGGGAGGGACTTCCAGCTATTAAATTTCGGGCACCATATTTTTTCTCTGTAGCCAGATTGATGGAAACGCTTGTTTGAAACATCTGGACCAGTCTAAACCAGCCGGTCCGGTCCGGACCACTCAGTGGAAATGAGGTCAAAGCGGCCTACAACTCTAAAAAAAAGCGTGAACCAAACAGATTTGACTGTTTTTCACCCACAGACCGCTTATATCATTCATAAGGGCAGTTGTGACTCAGGCTTTATAGCTTCCATGCTAACATGTAATCCGTGTGTGTTGTTTGTGGTTCTTTTGGACATTTTGTACTCAGTACTTTAAATGATCTCTGGTCATCTTGTTCTTTTGCTCCCCCTCATAAATAGGAATCAAAAAATATGAGGTGACCCTGAACGCTGCGTCACTAAAGTGCAGCTCTGAGCCAAACATTTTTAACCGAAACTCGCTCTTCATGACATAAATATATTGAACTCATAAAAATATCACAAAAGAGATCCAAATGAAAACCTTTCCTGTCTATTCTTTTTTTAATTTCACACATCCGAACAGAGCGTAGCTCCAGGCACAGTGGCCAGTTGAGGTTAAGGTCACCACTGCCTTTTCCAGGCACCAGTTGTGTATTCTTTTGCAATCAGATTTTAATTGCTATACTTTGCAGTGACAACACCAAACGCCGCATGCAGTTGGATTAAAAAAAACAAAATCTTAGCCTGAATATATAAATTGTGTAGCACATCCGGTGACACTGGAGTAAAGCTTTTAAAATTGACTTTAAAAAGGAAAGTCTGCAGCTTTTGTTGCTACTTTTACAGACAAAACAAAAGCTCTCTGATCAGCTTGTGATCAGCAGTTAGACAGTGGCCGGAGCCTTTATAACAGCATGAGATTTCATACAGATGCTGTCATTGTCTCCATGCAAACAAGCAAACTGCAGCTAAAAAAGAAACCTGCAGAGCTCAGAAAAAAAATCCTCTGTTATGTTTTGTAACCCTAAAGCCAAATAAAGATCCAGATGAAGCTGTTAATTGGAGTGCTAGTATGAAGGTGAAGATCATCATCTGGGTCCTTGTTTACATGCTTCCCTTGTCATTTTGGAACAATTACCGAAGTAGAATAAAAGTTGAAAAGAGAAGGTTTGTGGTGTTTATTACTGAACTGAATCGATCGACTGCTGGCTGAGTTTATGACCTCATTTATACACTTATATTTTATGAACAGCAATTAAAGAAGGACTTAATTCCATATAAATGAATGCTGGTGTGTTTCTTTGGCTTTATGCTTTAAATGAGAAGACAACAGAAAAAAGGCTCCAAATGTGAGATGTTTTTTCCAATTACTAAGAGATCAAGAGATCAAAAAGCTTGATTAGTAGCTTAATTTGAGTAAAAATACAAATTCTACAGTGAACTTTATTAATGATTTGGTTTGTTATTGAGTCTTTCTTTTCCCTCGCTCCCTTCTAACCACTAAAAAACGATTAAGTGCAGAATTATCAAGAGTCCTGGATTTGAAGGTAATTCTGATCCATGCTGTTTTTTTTTTTTTTTTTAAATACCAAATATGAAGTTGTTACGGCTGTGGCTGCATTAGTGTCGTTTTTTTTTTTTTTCTGTGTTTTTTGTGAGTTAATTTTTGTATCATAGTGGGACCTCTGTGCGCATTGTGAATCTTTGTATAGGATCTTTGCCAAAGTGACAACCTAATAAATTTATATTTATGAAGACTGTGTCATATTCTAAGGCATTACCTTAGTCTGCTCCCTTTCTCCATCAGGAAATAGTCTACTCCCTTTTTACACCAGGAAATAGCCTGCTCCCTTTCTCCACCAGAAAATAGTCTGCTCCCTTTCTCCATCAGGAAATAGTCTACTCCCTTTCTCCACCAGAAAATAGCCTGCTCCCTTTCTCCACCAGAAAATAGTCTACTCCCTTTTTACACCAGGAAATAGTCTACTCCCTTTTTACACCAGGAAATAGTCTACTCCCTTTCTCCAGCTGTCTCCCCAATATCCCCGCCTGCTTGTGCTATTCTTGGATACGATCGGGATCCATCCCAACATTTCGTGCAGATTCCTAACCAGAAGTTTCTTAACGAACCTTGAACTGAATGAGCGTTGAATGAACATGCTAGCGTTTCTTGGTGTCTGCATGACTGTGGCTTATGGGAGAAAGTGTCTACGTTGTCCAGGGGGTGGAGCAGACTCTTCCTGAGAGGGGCTGTCCTCACTGTGACATCAGCACGTGAGGACCTGCTCGTTTTCGTGGGTATGGGAGGGGCTGCTGTTGACCTCTCAGAAATGCGTGAACTGATCAAAATACCGCTTTGGAGCTCGTTATAGTGAGGAATGATCAGTATAATACACTTAAAAACTCAAAGTTTGTTTTTCATGGTTTGGCCCCTTTAAGGCATGATTATATTTTGGCGTGCTGCTGTGAAGGTAATGCACACATTCCCAGTTCGGCTGATCAGACAGGAAGTCAAACAAATTTAATTTAACAAAAAGTCATTCCTAATGCAAAGAAGCAGAGTTCAAACTTCCAACACGCACAGCCTAAAGTGTCCAGTCCTAAGACCTTCAAAAAGGCCAACTTTTCCCAAAGAAGGACAACGTTCAGGTGCTGCTTCTCACAATGAGTACAGTCACATACATATACCCGCCCCCCCTTCATCAATGAGTCATCCAGTGTCTCTCTGTCTTCTTCTGTGGTGTTCCTCAGCTGACCTCCAGTCTGACAGAGCAGCTCCCCCAGCACCTGCTTTCACAAGGTTCAGAACTGATAAAACCAGGAAGATTTTTGAAATAGTTTCATTTATTTTAGACAAAGTGTCTGTAAGAAAAGTTACAAAGTTAGTTTATTTTCTTGTTTCAAGGAAGAAAAAATAGTGTTAGTAAAATGTGTCAAATCTATTTTATTTTGCTGTGTAATACTAAGTTGCAGAGCACTTTTATATGGAAGTTGAGTAATAACGCGACTTCCTGAGAACTTGAGGTTCACGTGTTCACTCTCATCCTACAGGACTTCAGAGTGAGAGCCATGATGAAGGCAGCCAGGAATACGAGTCAACCAGCTGTGAAGAGTTAGAGTGAACAAGCTGATCGGTTAACTCAACAAAGTGTCGGGCAGCCACGAGGTAGCTAACTTTTTTAGCATTTGCTAGTACAAATTGAAATGAAGTCTAACTTGTATGTAACCTTGTTTTGTAGTTTTCACAGCGTTTCATGATGAAGAGATTAAAATGCGCCCGTACTGCGGCGTGTGCGGCGTTGTCATTAGGCTTCAAAAAATAATGAAAAGTTTCACACAATTCAGGTGACTCTTTTTAAGAAATAAAAATTAGGATTTAATTAAAACAAAAAAATAAAAACATGAAAATTTAAGGAAAATTCTGTCACTTTCCGCAGTTATTTTATTATTCCTATGTGAAATTGAGTATAATAGTGAAGATTAATCAAGACAAAGACTTTTCTATTCTATTCTATTCTTGAATACAGTCTGTTCTTAACTTTAAATAAAGGAAGAAACATTTTAACTTTCAAATGTCAAATACTGAGGTATTCTTACGTATTTGATATATTTTGGGTTTTGGCAGCCTGACTGATTTAACCCCTTAATGCCTGTTGTCTCAAATATGTGACAAACCAAATGTGCTATAAAATGATCTAAATGTAACATTTTCTTAAAAGCAAAAACATCTTTTTTCATAGCTGTGGATAAATTCAGGTATTAAGGAGTGAACTATTTTTATGCAACGTTTTCCTTCACCAGAGATAACTACTGGTAATCCAAGTTTGGCTAACGGCTAAACCAGCTGTCAACGCCGGCTCTGATACACGCCTGTAGGTATGAGATGCTATAATTCTCAGGAAGATTTTTCCAGGAAATTCAATCAGTCACATTTGAACCGACGATCGACCGTGTAAATTGACCTTAATTTGGACAAGAGAAGAGATCGGATTCTCTTCCATCACCCACATATAAGTAGTTTCAGTCAACCGCTGATTGGAAAGAACTCTTTCGCTTTTTTTTCTAAAACTGTCGTACAGAAGAATGTTTGACTAAAACACTGAAGGAAAAAAAACCTTCGGATAATCAGCCTGCACCCCCCCCACTGTAAAAGATTTTTCATTCATCATGTGAATGGGTCAATCGCGTTTGTGCGTTAGGCAGCTTTGCTATCACTCTGTTAGGAATTAAAGTCAAACTTAACCAGCTTCTATTGCTTATTCAGAAAAATGCATTTTTTTAAATTAAAAAAATGTACATTTATTTCGAAAAAACATTTTCCCAAAATTTGCTTAATTTAATTAACAAAAAGTATGAATCATAATTATTTCATTTTAAGAGCTGTTAATCCAGTTAAAAACAACATTATTTTCTAAACAATTGCATCACAATCATCAAACCAGCTGCTACAGTTCAGGAAACCACAGTAAATTATTAAAAATATCTCTTTTATTTAGTTTATGATTTAATTATTTAGCATTTTTGCCTTTATTTGAGATGTTTATTATCTTGAGTGACTGGAATGAGCTGAATTCATACATTTTAATTGTCAATTTGTTCCCTTTTTTGCTCCTAAATTAGATTTTATCAGCTGCTTTCTCAAAGCAAAAGTATTTAAACGTGCAAATATTCATACACCAATCAAACCCAATCATTTTAATTATTACAAAAATAAAAGCATGCCATTTAGGAGTCAGTAAAGGTTTGTAATGAAGACCAAAGAGTGGGGAACAAAAAGATAAAGAAGAAAGGAATAGGTTTTATTTTAGTGTTAGGGATGGATGTTTGTGGTTGAAACAGTTCAGCTTGATGGCAGAAATAAATGCTAAATTCTGCAAGTTTACATTTAATTTGCGCATCTTTATTTATAGCAGGTTATTTACTGCAGTGTTGCAGGAGGAAGTTATTTTTTTCTTCTTAATTATCTTCTGTTATTATAGTTTCTTTGTTGTGATTTTTATCCCAAAGTCTCTATTTAGTGGCACATTTGATGAACCCCTAAATGCCCGATGTCACAAATATGCGACAAACTACTTCAGCTCCAAAATTACTAAAATATATTTAGTTAAAAGCAAAAACACACGTGATATTTGTTTTTTTTCATAGCTGAAAATAAATGTAGGGGTCAAGGGGTTAAATTCACCAAAATAAAAGCACTTTACATAAAAGATGCTAATTTAAAAAAAGAAATAAAAACATATCTGAATAACTACAAAAAGCCACTTTTTTAGTGAAACTCTTTGCGTTCCCAGAATTGCTTTTCAAGGAGGAGCAGTGAGGAAGAGTTTTCTCACACAAAGCAAACTTCTCTGCTCCTTTTCTTCTGATTTCTCCATTTAAGGAACCCATCAAGTCCTCATGCTTATGTCTCTGAACTAGTTTTTCATTTTTCAAGGTAAATTGCTTTTTCTTCACTACAACCTTGCCACTTTGTATTCTCCTCGACGTTTTTGACACATGAATTGGAGCGGCTCACATCGTTCGCAGCTCTCTTTGTTCAGCCACCTTCTCGCAGGAGCTTTACATTCCTTCCACTCGCAGCTGAGTTTCCTGTAAGTCCACAAGGGTGGTATCTTATTAAGGTCTGCAGTTCTTTAGCTGCAGCCTCATCTGCATATTTCCACTCTTGCAGGTGTTTGTTTTTCTAAATGCAGTGGTGACCGATTCTTCTTTTCTTCGACTGTAATAATGAAAAAGTCTCCGACTATGAGAACATATTTAATTTCATAAAAATGTAAAAATTGAATAGATGTTTATTTGACTTTTTTTTAATAATAAGTAATGATTTTCTACATAAATCTTTGTGAGAGTAATTGCAGCATGCAGCTCTGCCTCTTAGCCCTGTGCAGTGTTTTTAATCGTGCAGGGAAATGAAAAGCTTAATTGGCACGCTTAACAGAAACGCTCACTGCCAAGGCCATCTGTGGATTCAGATCTGTCCAGCCTGTTGACTTTCTGCCAAATTACTAAATAGTTTTTTTTTTCCTGTTCAACTTGATTCAGGTAGAAAAGAAATTAAACAGCTTCTCTAAATTGTGGAGTTTGCAGGATCAATAGGGAATCTGTGGTAGTTTTCACTTAAAGGCAACACAAAAAACTGCTTTCTCTTACTTTATGCTTTGATTTTCATCAATTTAATTAACAAAATTCCACAAATGTCATATTCTTGCTTTAATGTTTAAATATAAAATTCACTAAAGGGAAAATTCTTTTTTTTTTTTAGTAAAAGAGCAAAATCTCAGTTTGCACTTAAAGGCAACACAGAAAACTGCTTTCTTTTAGTTTATGCTTTGATTTTTCATCAATTTAATTAATAAAATTCCACAAATGTCATATCCTTGCGTTAATTTTTAAATATGAGATGCACCGTTCTAAAGGGAAATTTGCATTTTTTTCAAATAAAAGAGCAAAATCTCAGTTTGCATTTAAATGCAACACAAAACACAGCTTTCTTTTAGTTTATGCTTTGAGTTTCCATCAATTTAATTAACAAAATGGCACAAATTGTATATCCTT
>NC_050519.1:21446075-21457691 GCF_002922805.2 Oryzias melastigma | reverse complement strand
TAATTTCTAAATATGAGATGCACTGTTCTAAAGGGAAATTTGCATTTTTTTCAAATAAAAGAGCAAAATCTCAGTTTGCATGTAAATGCAACACAAAACACAGCTTTCTTTTAGTTTATGCTTTGAGTTTCCATCAATTTAATTAACAAAATGGCACAAATTGTTGCTTACTTTAATTTTTAAATAAAAAATGCACAGTTTTAAAGGGATTTTTTTTTAATAAAAGAGCAAAATCTCAGTTGGAACTCTTCATTTGCACCAAACAACATTTCTCTTTATTTTATAGCCACAAGCCTTCCCTACATACAGCAATAGTCTCCCTCTGTAAACCACTCAGCACTGATATTAAAACATTTAATCACACTGATCCCATTTCCTCTCAAACACAAAGGAATCTTTTTTTTTTAAAGGAATTGCCTTAAATTACCAGTAAACAAGTTACGATGATGCAGATGGAAAATTCAACCAAAAAAATAAATAAATAAATAGAATAAAGAGCCACAAAAAGATGCTGCAGGTAGAGTTTCAACAGCCGTCTTCCTGCTCAGATGCATCTGCAGGTGCATCTCCTTCACATCTGCAGACATGAGGTGGAATCAGCCAAACTAAACATGCATCCAAGATGAATACTGGTTTCAAATCCTAAAAACCAGCAAAAGAAAAAAAAAAGAAAAGGCTCTTACTACAAAACCATGAGGGATGAGGGCTGTTCTGAAATTCTCCAAAAATGTCTGTGACATTTAAAAAAGATGGAGCTCATTACGTCTCATTAGTGTATACAGGTGCAGCTCTCGTCATTAGCCAGTCTTTGATTGTTCCAAACATTTCATTCCTGAATGCTTCACGTCTGAAAAGATGAATGCTGCGTGATCCTTGTTTTCTTTGTGCAACCATATCATGTGCGAACAGACGGCTATGATGTTTAATGCCACCTTGTGGATTTGCCCTGCAAATGCAAAGTCTCCAGGGAGCGGTCAGAGTCAGGGAGGTGAGGGAGGCAGCAAAGGGGCCGCTCTGGTTCAGATTTTTCATTTTTATCAACCAGAAAGTAAGCTGTAAATCTGGAAGGGTATCGTGGCTGAGTTTCAGCTTCAAAGTCATAATTGTCCTCATCATTCAAACCACTGTTGCCAGAGAAGAACTGGAGGAGCATCTGTCTTAAAAAACGGTCATTAAAGATACAATAACTGAACATAAGTGGATTATTTCTGCATGGGAAGCATCTGTCATTTTGTGGAGAGCTGAAACGTAGGAACAGAGAAGGATGGAGAACTTATCTGAAAAACATAAACATGAATAAAAAGACTGTTGAGCAAAAAGCACTACTGTGTTCAACGGTAAAAGCATTTTTTTAGAGCAACAAGAGGAGCAAGAAAGAGTCTGCAGTTTTAGGTGGAAATGAAAAAAAAAGGTGGGAAAAAGTCTGAAAGAAAAATGCAAGACAATAATGTAATAAGAAAGCAGAAAATATTAAGAAAATCTCCTGTAAAGTAAAGATCTGACAGCAGTAACACTGAAGTTCCTGTTGGTGTAGTGGATGAGTAACCCAAAAATGATCTCAGTGCAACAAGCTCTCCTCTGTAAACTAAAAGGATGTCATTTATAAAAGGATGCCTGCTAAAATATGTTGAAATTTTATTTTCTGTAATTTTCTATAAATCGGTAATTAGTTTTTACTTCATTTAAATAGAAACGTCAAATTAAGTAAGGCATGTCCAAAGTCTGGCGCATTGGCCAAATGTGGTCCGCATTCAAATTTCCGTTGGTCCAGCAGCTCCTATATCAAAATATAAAATACATGGGCCCAGCACTTTCTAATACCTACAATTTGTTGATTGTCATTGACTAAATTACGCCGTAAACCTGTAACTTGTAAACCTGTGGCTACCTGACTTTTAAAGCCTTAGCCTTTTAACACCGGAGCTCCAGTGTCTGCCTGCCGATGTGTACATACATATATATGTATATATATATATATATATATATATACATATGTGATCGAGCACAAAAATTGATGGACATTCATGTTGGCCACATGTAATAGGTGCAGCCAAGATGCAAATTGCTGCATGTTGGCTGCGCATGTTTTAACTGCGCCCGAGGCTAAATTTAGTTGTTGTAATTAAAGGTATTTGTTGTTTTTCTAAATTAAATAGGGCTGAGTTAATAAAATTGATTAATTGATTTGAATCAATTTAAGCTTAATAGATTAATAATCGATTTATTAAATATATTAATCGATTTAGTACATAAAGCTAAAGTCCGCTAGCTTGATGCTAACGTTTACTGGAATTTCCCATAGGACAGCTAATGCTAACGCTGAGTATAACATATATTGCTGATTAAATGAACATCTTTATAAACTCATAGACATAAATTTTCCAAAGTCTTTAAAGGAAATATTTTTAAAGTGCCCATTTGGGGTCTAACACATTGCTCTTTGCTCATACTTTCTTCTTTTGGATTTAGGTGTACTGCTTTAGCGTGATCACAACTGAAACGCCCTCCAGGAGAAGCAGAACAATGTTTACAATGTTAATGATCTGAACATTTTTGTTAGAACTTTAGAGAATCCATGTAACACTGAATGATATTAACAATCTTATTATACATTTTACAGTATGTGAACTGTTTCAGATTAATATAAATAAATTCAAATCATAGTAGATTATTAATGTATTTCTTAACAAATGTGTATAAATTTGTAAACTTAAAATTGAATTGAAGAATCGAAAAAAATCAGAATTGAATCGATTCAGAAACTTGTGAATCGAATCGTTTCTGGACATTATAATAGATACCCAACCCTAAAAATAAATATTGTAACAATTTGAGCTTCAATTGGTGAGTTTACCTTTCATTATTTATGTAAAATCGCCATAAATCCCTTCCGCTCTCCTTGGCTTGTTTACATTAAAAGTGGGATCATCTGGATCCCACAAGACGGTGCGCTGAACTTTTTTTTTTTTCTTTGATTTTTGAGTTTCACTAATGTCCATGACAGACATAAAATCCTGTCTACATTTGTCATGGAAGGAATCACACATCAATATGTGGTTAGAGTCATCTGGACCCCAGAGAGAGCGGAAGGGTTAAAGGGCGTCCAACCGTCAGTTTTGCTGTTCTAAACCATAGACATAATATCTGACCGGAAGTCACTCTGTACACTCGCCGTTTTGTGTGACGACGCGTGAAAAGGGTCTGCAGCTCTGACCAGGGTGCAGAGAAAGAAAAGGAGAATGAGGGGGATGTAACTACCGCTCAATCAGTGGGGGTTGGTCAAAGGGGGTTGGTGAGGGCGGGGGCGGGTTGCACCTGCGAGCCATACGTGACTTTTAATTTGACTTAATCTTCTAAGGCTGTAAATCTCCAAGGGCCTTCGGAATGTTATTTTAACTTTAACAAAGTAACTTTTAACTTTGTCAGTGTCAACATAATTTTGAAGTAGACAAATTAAAAATACAGGAGGAAACCAGAGAGAGCTTTGCTGCAGGACAGAAACTCCTGCGTTCATTGTGGATGCAGAGACACAGTACTGCTGTCTGTGGAAACACTGTGAACACAGCCGCACAACAAACTGAGCAGACTGCATCAGACAGCTTGTCTTATTGCAATATCCATTTATTGTTCTCATCACACAAATCTCTACAAAACAGAGGGTTCTTCTGCAGCAGGTTCAAAGGAAGCGCGGCCGTCCCTCAGAGCTGCAGATCAGACGGAGACAGGTGCTTTTTATTCGCATGTCAGTCAGCCGCTGCGTGTTTGTTCTTTGATTTTAAACAAGTTACCAAAGACTTTACAGGAAAGTAAAGCTGGGCGTCTGACAGCTGAACAAAAGGAGAGTCTGCCTCTTCAAGAAGGGGGTTTCACTTTGAGGGTTCACTCGCTTGAATCTCATTTGCTGCTTGGAGCAGCACTCGCACACCAGTGATGACTGCATTCACACAGTCTTCACTCACGCTGGCAACAAAAACCCACAATGCACCATTGTTTGGGAACCTGCAACACATATTCCACGGGATTATTTCACGTTTGACAGGAATGGTCACACAGATACCAGCTGTGGAAAGTTGTCAGTCCAGTTAGCTTTCCATCGGTTGTGTTTCCATTTGTGTTACCACAAAGAAAAAACAGGCAGGTTCTCTGATTGTCATCCTTGAAAGAAATTCAATCTTCTTACTGAACCACGTTGACCTGAGAGATATTTTCAACCTTTTCCGGACCCTTTGAGAGTTACACTTTGGGTTAATGTGTCACCCAGAGGGTCAGGCATACCGCCAGGGGTTATAGTGCGTAGAATAATCAAAGTTCGCTCTGTTTGTACAATTCACCTGTTACATAAGGACGGTCCATTTGGCAAAACTCAAAGTGGCCTTTTATTTTGAAAACCACATGGATTCTCTCAAGATGAGCGTCTTTAGTTTCTCTTTCCATCAAAGACTTTCTGTCCTTTGATGTGTGAGGTCACATGATTCACCTGCAGCAACCCAGCCTCCTATTGCCTCATGAATCCTGTGGTCCAGTGCTGCATCACCACATGAGTCTCATGCCAAGCAGCCGTTTCTACACTCAACCAGCGTCTCCGGTGCATCTAAAACGCTTAAGGTTACTAACTCCCTCGCTTTCAGAGTTTGACTGATCTAATCCTATCAGCCACATGAAGCAAACAATCTGAAAATCTGGAGTGGTCCAAATCGACCAAAGACCTAACTGTCATGCTAGGTTCACACCAGCCTCAACAACGTGCGTTCACTTTCAATGAAAAGTCTATGTAAATGTGTTTCTGGCTTCTGTGTCCAAAACTATCATGTTAACACATTGCTACGCAAGATTCTACTATATGGAGAGAAAATAGACTCACCCAGATTTGGGCATGTGTGTAATTCTTGATTTGTGCATAACTTTGGATTTGTGTGCAAAAGGGACCTTGCGCTCCTTGCTCCCATTGAATGGAGCGGAGCAAGGAGCTTGTGGATTACTGATTAGAATTTCTATAACAACTTCAAGCTTTTTCCTATTGCCTTTTTTCATCTGCTCCTGATGAACAATGATTTGTATAAAGAACATAAATTATCGTATAAATGCCCTCCATCATCAGAAAAACTCTAAAAGAAGATGTTAAAAACACCCCAAACACCATTTTCATTAGTGTCTTCAAATGATCAATATCTTTTATTTTTATAATGACAGTTTCCAATAACTTAAAATTAAATATGTGAAGCTTCTTCCAAACTTTCTTTATTGATCTGATGAATTTATATTGCTTATAAGTGTAAATTAGTTTTTAAGGCTCAACTTTAAAACAGTTCTCCCCTGAACTGGCTGGACATCAGTAAAAATACTTTACTTCTTATGAATAAGAATATTTTAAAAGCATATTTTGTTATGATCAGACCTTGATCTGTAACACTGCAGGGCCTACTTGCTGTTCAGTTACTTGATTATTTTAATGCATTTCAGTTATAATGTTCTTACAAAACACTAGCGTCATGTTTGAGAGTCAACCAGCACGGTCTCACATGATTGATCACATTCCCTTCAGTGTTTCAGTTCAACACAGGGAAAATAAAGATTTATCACCAAATTCATTTCGACCTTTGGGCTTTAATGAACACACCTACAATTTCAGTCGAATTCGACGTATCTGGTCTTCTTGTTAGAAATAGGTCCAGTTGTTTGTTATAAATTAACCTATGAAAACGGCAGAAGTGTCAACAGTAGAAGGGATGTGCTTGGAGGTTCTTTAGGAGATTGTCTTAAACAGAAAACAGTTTAATTAGACAGGAAGGAAAAGGCAGAGGTTCATTTAGAAAACTTGTTGGCTTGTGTAAAAAAAGCCTTAAGGTTCCTATATTTAAAAAAAAACGTGAGCGTAACACCACAGCAGCTAATGTCCACATTTTAATCCCATGTTTACTTCTGTTAATAAGAAGTTTTTCCTAAAGAGTGAAATTGTATTTTTTCAGGAAAAAAACAACACAAATATAAACATATATCAAGCATGGTGGTGGAGGGGTTATAATATGGGATCATTTTACTGGTTCTTTGTAAAACCATGAAAAATTCTTACGTGGACACATTTGGTTCGCTTAAAGCAGGGGTGTCAAACTCATTTTGGTTCAGGGGCCACTTTCAACCCGTCTGATCTGTAGTGGGCCGGACCAGAAACAGAACAGTAAAATAGCCTAGGATCATCTGTAGCTTTGCTTTTATTTATTTTTTTCCTGGGTTGGAAAAAATGCCTAGTAGTCTAATCACTTATTATTATAGCTATTATTATTATTATTATTATCTTTTTGACAAAGACATTTTGGTAATTGTGGTATCACACCTGATAAATTAACAGCAGTAAAGCTGGCAGGGAACGTAACTGCATCTTACCCAAATGTAGGGAGAATCCTTGTAAAGAAATGCTGTTTATTTCTTGATCTCTTGTTATGCCAACATTTCTTTTCCTTTGCTTCCCCAAGTGGTGGGAATGTGCATTGCGGTCATTTTTTTAAAATAACCATAACTTATCACAGGAATGGGCTAGAAACGTGCTTTTTTTCCTCAACATCCTTAAATTTTTTTCTTTCATCTGGCGTATAACTGACACCCCTGGTTTAAAGTGAACCAGAGTTCATTTTCCCCGATAATCTGAACACGTTTTCTGTCTGTATCCACTCAAGTGGACCCTGGTCTAGAACCAAGAACCGTTCTCTGACCCATCTTTTGAGGTGGTCTCGGTTTGTTTCCAATCGGACTGAGTTTTGGTTCACTGAGTTTCCTCAGTCTGAATAGGTTCCATACTTGAAGCGGAACAGCTGAGCCAAAACCGTAGCCAGGCATTACTGGATGTAAACGAAATAGAATAGAAGTAAAAATGAGACACAGCAACTCAGGGAAATGTGGTCGGATGAATGCAGGCTCATTAAAACAACTTAATTTGATTTTTTAAAGACCCTCTCAAAGAAAACATTGTTTTTGACATCTTCCTGTGGCATTTTCTCATAACGGTGGACACATTCTAAGAAAATCGACCTTAAAATTGCTTTTCTGAATATTTCTTTATTTGAATTGTTGCAAATTAGGAGCAGACGAAAAAAATCCAGTTTAAAAAAGATTGTTTTTGTGAAATACACTGGTCAGGCCACTCTAAGTTCTCAGCAACGGTGAGGTGAAGGGGGGTAAGGTTGATCCTTGACAACTCCTGTCGCTCTGCAGAAACTATGACCTAGAAAACAACACAGATTTTTTTTAATTTTAGTTTAAAAATATATTAATCATATTTAAAAGAGCACTGGAACGCTTTGAAAACACATGAAAGATGATCAGAGTGGGACTTTAAATGTAAGAACAACCAGATTAAGTGTTTGCATGAAATACCAAATTTTTACCTAATAAAATGAACAGAAGTGTTACATTTTTCACATTTCTTGCATGTTTTTGTTGCAGGTTTTTGCAGCAGCCTTCGTAAATGAACACTTTGCATTCACTGAGTTGACCATGAACTTCTCTGCAGACCAGAATGCTGTGAGAACAAATGAAGGGCCGTCTAGCAGACAGGTAAAACTTCAGCTATTTCATCATTTTTTTATGCATTTGATATAAAAAATTCAAACTTGGGGAAAAAAAAAAACTCAGGAAAAGGTATCCAACAAAAAACATTAGGAGTAATAAAATGAATGATGTTCGAAATTGTACATAGAATGAATCAATTTAAAGGAGAAAAACTGTTAAAGAGACAGATAAAACATTATTGCTGCCAGAGGTTGTTTTTATGCTGTTGAAAATGTTCTCAACCTTTCTATTCCCATTTTTTTCTGTTATGTGTTAGCATTGCCAAATAAAGCAAACATTTGGCTCATACCATATCCTTTTTTTACCAAAAAAAACACAGAAACAAGGAATTAACAGAAGGAACATTGACTTCTTCTACTGACTGAATAGTTTTGGCCTCTTTTCAACTGGATGGACTCAGAGGGATTTAGCAAAGTCACACATAATTGCATCACTGTTACATAAATGCAAGAATTTTCACAAATTTTCTGAGACACTATTGTAGAAAAGAAACTCTCAGTACAAAAATTCTATGCACAGTATGGTACAAATGGGTTACAGAGTAAGGAATCGGAGTAAAGACGTGGGGATGAGTGTGATGTGCTTTTTAAAAATGTTCCAGTACACAAACATGTGCTTCACAAAAACAGGTGTTTATTGTGTGTATGTGTGCACGTTCTCTGTCCGTGCATGTGTGTGTTGTGTCCAGCAGAGGGAAATATTTCACAGCACAGTGGCGGCAGCACGGCCAGAAAACAGGGATTCATCCGACGCTGAAGGATGTCGGTCAAAGAAGGAAAGGAACCAGGATTAAAGGGAGTGTGCAAATCAAAACGAGCAAAACTGTGGAGCCACGCGTGGCACTCATGGCGAGCTGTAAGTTATACACAGTACATGTGGAGAAAATAATGCTGAACCACGTGGGAATCAGATCACTGAAGTGATGCAAAAAGAAAAAAAAACAGCTGGCATCTGTTTTTGCATGACTACACACTTGTTCAGTGTGAGCTCCTGCCTGTCTGCCACTTTATCTGCTCCTGCAGTTTCAGGAATTTGGCAAAGTTGCAACCATATGATAAAAAAACAACAACAACAAAAGGGCAGAGATAGCTGGATGAAGATGTCTGCACTTTCATCCGGTTTGCTTCTGAGCGTCGCCTCTGCAGAGCGATATGAAATGGGCTCTTTGATGTGGGTAAAGCTCACGCCGGGCTGACGAGGGCTCCGCTGCTCAGACTGCAGGTGTCCGTGTGTCTGTTTGTGCATGGGATAAGATAAGGAGGGTAAGGGCAAAGGGGTGCTTGGCTTCAGCACCACACTCCTCTTGCTGTGGATTTCTTTGGTCCAGCGTCTCCGTCTTTGGGCAGCCCACCTGAAAGCAGCGTTCCTTTGAGCTGCTCCTTCAAACAGAGGTGAGCCCCTCCATACAAAGAAGCAGAGGACATTCTCTAGAAATAGTTTCTTGCAGAGTTCTCCACAGAAGATCAAAGTGGGCTTCATGTGTGGTTGGAGTTCATAGAAGAAAACGTTCACTGGATGTCCAGCAAAGATTAAAGTCTTAAAGAGTTTGCCTATCGGTTCCCCGGGGGTTGAGAGGGCAGCTGGGTGATGTCCGTGTGCTCTAGACCTGAGTGGAGTAGGAGCGATGCAGTGCTGCGCGCCGCCCGGCCTGCAGGGCGGCGCAGCGCGGCGAGTGCTGCTCCGGCTGGTCTAGGCTTCGCTGGAAATGGAGCGAGACGGTGTGAGGACATCGGGGCTGGTGGGGAACCGATAGGGCTGCTGGTCATGTGATCTCGGTGAAAGGAGATCTCCGAGAGGTCTGCAGGGGACAGAGCGGAGTGAGAGAGAGAGAGGACGGGGGCCAGTGGAGGAGGAGAGAGAGGAGTGAAGAAAAAGAATAATCAAGAGCGATGCGCGAGGTGAGGAGGAGCAGGAGTTAAAACAGAAATAAGCAAACAGATGACAAATGAGGAGAGGTCAGAAGAGGCTAGAATGGTTGGAGGTAGGCGTTGTAAGGCTGGGAGGAGGCTGAGGGGGCGAGTGCAGGATGCTGAAGGATTGTGAGGGGGGGAGGTGTTGGGAGGACAGAGGCAAAGTGGGAGACAGAGGAAAAGAGTCAGGTAAGGGTTAGTGACAGACCACAAACGGGGCAAGACACTTTGACTAATGTCACTCCAGGGGGTCAATTTTGAAAACATTTTTAGGAGACGATGCATTTCCACATAACGTCTAGTTTAAGATCCACCTAGACAAGGAGTCTGCAATCTGCGCCCCCAGATCCACATGTGGCTGTTTTATCTCTCCATGGTGGCTCCTTGGACAAACAAAATAAGTCATGGAGACTGCTGACCCAGCCATGTCGACTGTCTGAGTCAGCAGCTCCTGATAATGATCCAACCCCAAACTAAAATAACAAAACCCAACAGTGTAAGACTGCTGAGAACAAGAGGGAAGAACAAAAAAAATAACTAAAAGAAGAATAAAATTGAATTTTTTTTAAAGTAACTTTTTTTAATCACATTTTGAGAGATGGAGTTCTTTTTATATTTTTAGACATAATTCAAATGTATTATTTTTTTTAAAAAGAAGGTCATGAATGCAAATCCAAATTTCTTAAAGCTTAAGTAAGACCATGGGGCTCCTTCTAGGCTTTGATCACTAGAAAACTAAACCAAATAGCTCTTTTACTGGTAATTTTTGCTGACCCCTGACTTCCACAACACAGCTAACACCGGTTCACAAGATCTACCACCGTCAGAATGAGGAAACACCAGACCTTAGACAAGCTGCTGTTTGGGTTAGATTCAGGCAGTCGGTGGGCAAAAACCTGTACAGGCATTAAGGTGACCAGCATGTAATATCAAGGTCATAGACCCTGGATAGAGACCATTACTTGCACCTTACGAACTACTAGATTCTGCAGGAATTGGCAACTCTAGGGCGGCATTCATGCATGTTTTCCAACATGCTCTGGTCTGGTATGTTCTAATTGGCTACTCTAACTCTATATAACCCTACTCCTTGTATGCAGTCTGACTGTTAGAAATGAGTAAATTATACAATCGGAGTGTCGCGCCCTACGACTCTTGGTTATCATGTTTTTGCAGCATACCCTCGCACCTTCCAGATTACTACAGGAATGGGCAACTCTAGGCCTTGAAGGTCGCATTCTTGAATGTTTTCCAACATACCCTGCTCTGGCATGTTCTAACAGGCTGGATACACCTGAACCAGGTAATCAGTCATGAGTAGGGATATCTAAGAATGCACGGCCCTCAAGGCCTAGAGTCTCCCATCCCTGCACTAGAGGGTAACCACACTGTACGACAGCATTACCCATATGCCGAAAGTGGTACAACTTCCATGCGCCTTACGAATACTTGACCTTACGCTTACCACGTACATGACAAATCCATTTTAATGAGGTTGCTGTATGAACCTCAAGGGAACTGCAAGGTACACCTGTGCTCCCCATAACTCTTTGATTGTTTAATTAACATACGTAAGGGAAAAGCGAAGAAAAGCAGCTTCACACTAGGGCTGCCACGATTAGTCGACTAACTGACGACTAATCGACCATTTAAACAGTCGACGACTAATTTAATAGTCGATTAGTTGTCACTTTATATTATATGGAGTCAGAGTGTAGTGAAGTTAAAAGTTGTAATGGCATTTTGCTAGCTTTTTGGACTATTTTGGCATTTATTAAGGTTTTTTTAGGCTATTGTGAAGCTTAGCTAATATTTTAGCCTCAAGCTAGCTATTTTGGCTAATTGCGGCTTTTTTTTATTTTTAGGCTATTTTGGAGTTACAGTGGTTCATTTCATGTCGGGATTGAAAGCTCCAGTATTAAAGGGTTAACTCAAAAGACTGTGGCTATGTCCAAATTCCCCCTTACTCACTTTATAGTGCGTTTGCCATTTTCTAGTGCTGTCCAATCTACTAATTCTAAAATCAAGTGCACTACAAATTTTCCAGAAGTCTTTGCAAAAAGCTAGTGTGCACCGATGCTCACTACAAATTTAGACCACAATGCATTGCAGTTGAACAATTTTTGCAAAAAAAAAAAAAAAA
>NC_050519.1:21413987-21444439 GCF_002922805.2 Oryzias melastigma | reverse complement strand
TAACTCTTTGATTGTTTAATTAACATACGTAAGGGAAAAGCGAAGAAAAGCAGCTTCACACTAGGGCTGCCATGATTAGTCGACTAATTGACGACTAATCGACCATTTAAATAGTCGACGACTAATTTAATAGTCGATTAGTTCACACTTTATATTATATGGAGTCAGAGTGTAGTGAAGTTAAAAGTTGTAATGGCATTTTGCTAGCTTTTTGGACTATTTTGGCATTTATTAAGGTTTTTTTAGGCTATTGTGAAACTTAGCTAATATTTTAGCCTCAAGCTAGCTATTTTGGCTAATTATTGCTTTTTTTATTTTTAGCCTATTTTGGAGTTACAGTGGTTGTTTCATTTCATGTCGGGTTTGAAAGCTCCAGTATTAAAGGGTTAACTCAAAAGACTGTGGCTATGTCCGAATTCCCCCTTACTCACTTTACAGTGCGTTTGCCATTTTATAGTGATGTCCTATCTACTAATTCTAAAATCAAGTGCACTACAAATTTTCCAGAAGTCTTTGCAAAAAACTAGCGTGCACCGATGCTCACTACAGATATAGACCACAATGCATTGCAGTTGAACAATTTTTGCAAAAAAAAAAAAAAAAAAGTGTTTAAATGTAATTTTTTAACAAACCATCCACATTTATATCATCAGAACACAGTTGAGTCACAAATAGATGTCATAAAATGTTTGTATTGATTCACTTTTTACTTTCTGAAATCAGTGATGTCATATTCAGCATTTAGTTAAGCAAAAGAAAAAGTAGTGAGCACGGTGTATGGATTCCTTTTAAAATTTAGGGCACTATATAGTTATTTAGCAGTTAGGGATTATGGTGGGAATTTGGACATAGCCTTTCCCACAAATCTTTCTTCTTTCCATTTTTGGGTGAGTGTAAAACCAGTAAACAGGCTGAACACTTCCTCCTGCTGGTCGGAGGCTGTACTACAGTAGCATTCATCCGGGGCTGGATTGTTTTGGGCAATAGGACCCATAAGGGAGTTGAATTATACAAAAATAACTGAATCATAAACAACGTTTTAAGCTTCTTTTAACAATAAAACAGAAACTAAACATATTTGATCTCACGGCAAGAGCTACGGAGGTTTGGGACCGGGAAGGAGCCCAAAGCATGCATGTATGGGGGATTTGTTTCTTTTTGTGAGGAGGATTTTTAGGGGTGTGACCACCATGCCTTTGGTGAACCTCGCCCCTTACCTGAGGGCCACTTAACTTATCGACTGGACTCTCCACGCAGGGCAGGGAGACCATTGGGACTCCCAGGACTGACTCGGGGTGCTGTGCTGGCAGTGGGGGGGTACAGGGCTGCAGCTGTCTGAAGTTGTTAATTACACAGGTGACCTGCAGGCAGAGAGGTTCAAAATGAGCAAGAAGGAAGAAAAAAAAATATATATATATTTTAAATAACCTTAAAAAATGTTTTCTCCAGAAAAGAAACTGCCTATGGACTTAAAAAAAAAACATATTTAGCGGTTAAATTTAAATTCCTTTCAGATTTAAGACAGAGGCTTTTTAATCAATCAGCTGACCGGTCAGTGCAGGCGAGATCTGCTGCAACAAAATAAAGTGCGTTTTCTGGAAAATGTAATTTTATAAAGTGCAATTATGAGCCCTTCAACAAGATGGATTGTTTTAATTCACTGGGAGAGACCTGTTTTTCTATGTTTTAATGTGAGCCACAAACTAACTTCAGGATTGGAAGTTAAATGTTGTTTGATCAAACTACTTGTGTTTCATTCGGCAGCGTTTTGATAGTAATATTTCAACTAAAAACATATTTTGTTTTTTGCAAACGCGGTTCATGCTGAGAGACCATCAAATATGGAACAGAAGTATTTTTAACTGGTTTTGCTTTAAAGGGAGGACAGTTTCTCTTTGATTTAGATTCAGCAGTTTTCAATTACATGCGGATTCCTTTTAAAAAGTAAGAGGAAAAAAAAGGTTATTTTTATTTGCTTAAGAAAAAATATTTTTAAATCAATAAAGTTTTCTCAATAAAATGACAAACTCCTAACAAACTAATTAAATAAAAACTTCTTTAAAGAGAAAAACTTAGATTTTAAGAACCAATCCTACATTAAATTTTTTGGACTGTTACTTTTTTCTTTTACAGTGAGGCCGCAGCCTTATAAATGTTTGACATGATCATTTCTAACAACATTTATGCACAGTTATACACATGTATTGATGGATCCTTCTCTTCATGGTATGTACAAAAGTGAGGATCATTACATACTTAAAATAATTACTAAAATGTCTCACTTTCTGAAATAAAAAGTAATTATTGAGTTCTTTAAATATTTGTCCAGGTTCTAAAATAACCTCCTGAATTATTCTGTATTGTTAAAGTTCTTCATTCTGCTCTGAGCTTTTTCCTCTAATGTAAAGTCTTCTATTTATTGCTCTAAAATTTCAATGTGTTCTTTGTCATCACTGAAGAATGTATATTATTCTGGTTACAGCTAAGGGTTTAGCAGATCTGAGTTCTGTCTCTGTCTAATTGCTGGATTCATAGTTTTGAGATTTGGGACACTAGTTTGATCTGAAGTGTTCTATTTCATGTCTGTTCTTTTTGATTAGTGTTCTCTATAAACCAGTTAAAATTTATTATTTGATTCGTTTGAAAGATTTAACAAATAGAAAATTTTTCTTGAAAAACAGGGAATTTAAAAAAATGCCCTAAGATTAAAACATCAAATTAAAACTTGGATTATATCAAAATCATATTTATTGCCACTATTGATGTTAAAATTTTAACTTACATTTTAACAATGAACTAAAGCTTTTTTTTTTTTACCTCTTATAATTAAAGAATAATCCGATTATTGTAACATCCCTGCTGTTAAGCTTAGTTTGTGTATTTTCCAGTGGTGTACCGTCAGGCCCTGCAAAGCCTTTGGTGAAGCCCTAAAATCATCTGAAAAGAAGAATTTAAATAAGAGAGAAATGTTTATATATAAACATATATATATATTTGTCTAAAATATACTTTGGATCATTCCAACTGTTCTGTCCGTCTCTCTCCTGGCTGCGCTGCTGTCAGACTGTTTAGTTCACATGAAAGTTTCTAACCAATCAGGTTTCAGCCTTCACTTGTTGCTAGGTTCATGAATATCTGCCTCAGTTAGTGCTTCCATCCTTTCTTCCAGTGTTTGCAGTGGCTTTCCATAAAAAACCATTGCTGATTAAACCATAGCCATATATGGATTAAACGCACATACATTGATTCAACCAATCAGAGTTTGAGTTAGTCTCCGTAGCTTCATGAGGACGGAAGATGACATAATCCGCTCTGATTGGATAAAGCGTGCGCTACCAAAAGCTGACTTCGTCTGTTCTTCAGGCTGTAGCGGGTCTCGGTTTTTGTTTGAATTACTCGCTGTTTTACAGTTAACAATAGGTGGACGATAAGATGGACTTTTCTGGGAAAATTGGACATCGTCAAATGGTAAATGGCGTATACTTGTATAGCGCTTTCTACCCTCCTTCGAGGGCCCAAAGCGCTTCACAGTCACAGACCCATTCACCCATTCACACACACATTCACACACTGGTGGTGGCTCCGCTGCTGAACAATGGCGCCAACCTCCCACCAGAGGCAACTCGGGGTTCAGTGTCTTGCCCAAGGACACTTCGACACATGGGTGGGCAAGGCGGGAGTTGAACCCGCTCACTTCTGATCAGGAGTCGACCGCCCTACCACTGCACCACGGCCGCTGGCGAACCCTGAAGCTGGCGAGTCTGTCTCTACATGAAAAGGATTTGTTCACCACTTTCAACCTTCCAGCAGTTCTGTTTGGCCATGTAACAGAGTTTTGTCACAATGATAAGCAGTAAAGGGGCCCGAATGAGAACTTCCACGCTGCCACTGAACGCACCACGGCTGCTCTGAACACTGTCATTATTTCAGACAATATCATTTCACAGACAAAAGCTGGTTTCAAGACCTGGAAAAACTAGTGTTTATCACCGTCATCAATCCTCAGAGATTTTGGAAACTCCAGGAAAAACTTCATGGATCCCTCTCCAACTTAGCACCGCGCTCGGATCTGTCATTTTGTAACTCTGAAACATTTGCTTTTTCTTATGCACACTTTCATTGGTTCATTAAATACTTTTAACTCTGTGATAAGTTTTGGTTTGTGAGCCAAGTAATAGCAGAAAACTTTCTGGCCGTCCACATCTTTTGGTTCTAAACCATGTGTCAAGGCCCGGGGGCCGGATCCGGCCCTCCAGATAATTCTATCCGGCCCTCCAGATCATTTTATTTTATTTTTATTAATGGCCCGATGTTATCTTCTAACTTGTATAATTTTGACAAAATATATTTTTATGAAGAGCAAAATATTGAAAGTTATTTAAGGTTTATGCTGATTTACTCTGGAATAATATTAATGCCATTTTATTTTTTATAAATATGTTAAAAAGTTACAGTTTGAAAACTTTGAAAATTAGCATTCTGATAACTTTTTGGACTATTTTGGCATTTCCTAAGACTCTTTTAAGCTGTTTTGGAGTTTAGCTAATATTTCAGGTACATGCTAGCTGTTTTGGCTAATTTAGGCTTTTTTCAGTTTTTTGGCTATTTTGGAGTTTTGCTAATAGTTCAGCTTAAATCCTTGTTGTTTTAGTTTTTAGGTTAATTTGACATTTAGCTAATATTTTAACTGGCTATTAACTTCAGCGTTTTCAGTTATCATCTTCAGCGTTTTAAACTATCAATTTCAGTGATTTCAGCTATCAGCACTAGCATCTTTAGTGGCTGAATTCAGCTTACATCATTCACACTAGCATTATTGTAGGTGATAGTATATATTAGTTCATAATTATGTCAAAAAGTTACAGTTTTAAAGTTTTATAAATGTGGTTTTAGAGTATTCAATAAATGTTTATCCTGTTTGGCCCGCGACATAAGGTGTGTTTTGGATTTTGGCCCCTTGTGTGATTGAGTTTGACACCCCTGATCTAAACAAAGATTCTAATTTTTATTTTGCTTTGAAATTTCCTCGCATCGTTGTATTCATTCTAAAAGCTATTTGACCTTTCATTTAGTCTTTGATTCAATGTGTGTGAACCAAATGATGGAGAATGAAACATCGCCTCTCTTCACTGCTCTTCTCGACCCACCCTCCTTACCAGGAACACAGCTATGGCTCCCCCCGTGAAGAACCCTGCGAGGACGTCAGACCAGTGGTTGCGATACTCTGCGACTCTCACCACACCCACCAGCATGGCCAGGCAGAGCAGGGTCAGGCTGATGGTGGGCTTTGTGAGGCGTGTGCCTTTGGTCCTGAAGACTAGAGTCACGTACATCTGCAGACGAATACACAGACATGGGGGGGGGACACAGGAAGCTACATGAAGCACTGGATACACATCCAGCTGTTCCAGGTGTCAAACCTTTCATCTCAGTTTGACATGACCTAAAGCAGATGCATGAAATTTAGCAAAGTGGTTTCTTCGATCTCTGATCTATAGAAATGCTCGTATGTGTACACAGAAAAAAGCGGATTAGAGAGGAACAAAGACAGCTCCAACCTACCACTGTGTACAGGGCAGAGTACACACTGAGCGCCGCGTCCTTACACGGGAAGGATTTACGTGCAGACATGACGATCAGCGGGTTGCCCGTGCAGGCCCGCCGCTCTGTGATGTACTGCATAGTCGACTGGCAGCCCAGCGCTGTGTAGTTCGGTCTGCAGGCGGACAGGAAGTGAGGCGTCTGGTTTCCTGTCACCACTTGGCCAGCATTAGAGAAAATGGTGGTGGTGAACAAGCCGAAGGCATAGACACCTGAGAGTGAAGATGAGAGGAAGGAGACAGGACACAAAATGGTGACGCAACGTTCTTTTTTTGTTTTTAATTTCAAGCAGAGGAAAAAAAATACAAAGTGTTTGCATGACTTCCATTTCACGTTAACAGGTGAGGCATGACTTTCCACCCAAAATAGCGCTAACACATTATTAGCAGCAGAGGTGTCACTTCTGCTCATTCAGCTCAAGATGCTCACTTTCAAGCTGTTTAATATTCATGACAGTCTCTCTGGCAGGAAACCAAACATCCAGCCTCAAAGATTACAACCCGCTTCATCCTCCAGTTCACACAGGCCGGTTTCACTCACGCAGAACAGAATCTTTGAAGATTTTTTTTCCCTTTGTTGTCTTATTGAACTATTCTTGATAGAAGCATATACCGAGATAAAGGATTTTACTTTACAAAAGGGACGGATCTAAAAGGCTCACCCAGGAAGCGGACTATGCGTCTCAGCAGGGGGTAGAAGTAGCAGCAGTCTGCAGTGACGATGGTCTTCTCCTGGGTTCCCTCTGCCTTGGTGAAGAAAGCACACAGCTCTCCAACGAGAATCTGGGAAAGAAAGAACAGCAGCAAACGTTCTGAGCAACAAATGTTTGGATTTTTTTTTTTAATAATTGAGCTTGTATTGATAAAATTATAAATTCTTATGTTAAAATGGTAACATGCCTTAGGTCAGAAAAGACTGACGAGAAAGAAAAAAAATGAACTTCTGTATAAATGTGTGTGAGGCCCTGCAACAGACTTATTTTCAAATGGCATTTTCAAAAGAGGAATACACAGAAATGCAATTTTTATTTTCTTAATACACTTCTACTGAAAAAAAGAAATAACGCTAAGAACATGTTAAAGACAGAACAAACACGGTTTTCATTGGAGTGGATCTTTACGGTAAAGGAAACATCAATTCACAGTTCTAAATGATTTCTGCTAAAGTCAGATGTGTAACAACCGCAAAACATGCTGCATGTTGATTCACATTTCTCTGCAAGTACATATTTTTAGGTTTTCATGTTGAGCAAGTTTCAATTTTCCCAACAATCCATTGTGTACAACTTGTTCCATTTTTCCTGACTTGCAGTTCATCATCATTCCACTAGGGGCAGTAGAAGAGCTTACTGGTCATTTAAAAATGGCTGCTTTCATGAAATCTCAAAAACACTTTTGACAGGGAAAATTTTACTTTTTTTCAAAGCTTCATGGTGAGAGTAACTCATCTATTGTAATTCCTGTTTTTGATGATTACTTGCTTTGCATTCTTGTTGAAAGAATGCAACCTTTATTTATAATGATTTATTTATTATAATGTTACACCGTGTTAAAAATGTGTGGACCAAATTTGAGACAGCGGGTAAATAAGGAGCTTTTTTCCTAACAATCATGTCAGCATTTTGGCATCTTAAACTAATGTGAGCAAAAATGTAACTGATACAATCTATATCTCATACATAAAAAATATTGCAATTTTATGTGGATTCGATCAGGGCTGCCACAATTAATCGACCATTAAAATAGTCTACCACTAATTTAATAGTCGATTAGTCATTACCTTATAATATTTGGAATCAGAGTGTAGTAAAGTTGAAAGTTATACTGGCATTCTGCTAGCTTTTTGGACTATTTTGACATTTATTAAGGTTTAGCAAATATTTCATCTGCATGCTAGCCATTTTGGCTAACCTAGGCTTTTTTTAGTTTTTTTGGCTGTTTTGGAATTTAGCTAATATTTCAGCAAGATGCTAGCTGTTTTGGCAAACTTAGGCTTTTTTTTGTTTTTGTTTTTTAGACTATTTTGGAGTTAAGCTAATATTTCGCCTACATGTTAGCTGTTTTGGCTAATCTATGATTTTTTCTCTATTTTGTTTAGGCTAACTTCAGTGTTTTCAGATCTTAGCTTTTACAATTTAAGCAATCAACTTCAGCGTATTTAGCTATCAATTTTAGCATCTTCAGCCATCAGCACTAGCATCTTCAGCGGCCAAATTCAGCTTACAGCACTCACACTAGCTTTATCAGAGGTAATGTTATATATCTAGTTTTTAGTTAGTTTAAAGCTAATGATAGTTGATATGTTTGTTTTACATCCACATTGTGTATGTCCTGATTAGTCGACTATTTTTAAAAAATAATTGGTGATTAGTCGACAATTAAAATAATCGTTGGTGGCAGCCCTTTGTTCGACTACAGTGCTTAAAAAACAAAAACTTTCAAAAAAAACTAAATTTTTTCTCAGGTCTTTGGCGTAGAGGGCTTTACAAACTAAAAAGCTTTAAAAAGTTTCCATGAAGTCAGCCCTGAAAACAGCTGAAACTATAGGGAATAAAACAACACTTTAAGAATCATCCTGAGAAAACATTAGCCAAACATGCATTACTCCGTAAGTTCCACCTTTTTAATAAAGCGTGCTGGCTCCCCGGCTGTGGGAGATGGATTTTCTGAGCTGGGTGTGACGAAAATAACAGCCATCACAGAGATGTGCTCTGGCTTTCCTTGCTCATTTTGTGATGAGTTTCGGGCGCTGAGTTCAGTCCGATGGCTGTGTTTAATTTGCTCGGTACGTGTCTGAGCAGTGGTGCCACCTCAGGCCGGTGATCACTTAATGGGCTGAGACCGTGAGGCTCATCTATACGAGAGCTGACAGCTCTCAGATATGCTGGCCTGCACTAAAACCAAGCTCTCTTGATAAATGCCTCTCACAGCAGAGAAATACTTCATCTTTAAAATCATCCTGACAATTTAAACGTCCTCCTGTGACCATAATGGATCCCACTTTATCAGCGGGCTGTTACTCGGCGCCACCATCCCCATCCCTCCTCCACACTTTTCATAACTCCACATTCATCCTCCAAACTGCCGGTGTCAGGAGCACTGATGAAGCCTGTGGCGTGGGAGCCGAACGGAATGAAACGGCTAACTAGATCAACCGAGTGACCCGGTTCCAGTCAGATTTTGTGGTTCCAAGCACTTTCAAGATGCTCCAGCCAAGTCAAGCACTGACAGCATGTAAGAGGGCAGCAGGGCTGTGAAATGAGTGCCCAGCCATTAAAACCACAAAACCCCACTGGGTGTTCCATGGCAACCTTCTGAACACTGATGTGAGCAAGAAATCAAAGCTGAGGAGGTTTTAATCAGTGGCTTCAGATCAGATACATTAGGAGTCGTATTGCACAGCGAGGGGTTGTGGAGCAATTAAAATACAGTTTAATGGCTGTTTCCATGGGGACGGCTGGTCTGTGGAACAATGGAGCCGGGATACGGATAACAAGGTGGTGTCACACTGGGTCAAGCATTACACGGTGCTGTGTGGTCTCCCTGTGAGATGTTTTTGTTTACCTGCTCCACGTATGCTGAAAGATTCATTATATATGCGTTCACATTATTGTTTACCTGACAGAACTTCTGCTCTGGGTCCTGAATCTTCCACACAAATTCACTGCGTTTGCATTTATGATAGGGAATCGAACTAAAAAGCAAGAGTGGAAAATGTGACATTTTACCTACAGAGAAGCTACACTGTAGCATAGTGCTGAACACTCTTGCTCCACAACATGAAGATTAAAATTCCGGCTGCATCCTTTAAATAGTCTAAATTGCCATTAGGTGTGAAAGTAGGGATAGGCCCCAGCAACCCCAAAGGAAATAAGAGAGTTTTAAAAATGGGAAGTTTAGAAATTTTACAACAGCCAGTGTTTGTTCCTGAAATGAGTTTCAGTTTTGTTGTATATGTTTAATTATCATCCTGAACTCACCAAAAATATAAGTTTTCTGTTGTAAGTGATTAGTGCTGCAGAGGAAGGATCTGTGTCTTTGTTTTACCAGTCCTGGACGGCAAGGACCAGTTCTTTTTTCTTGCTGTGCCTTTGGACAAAAGGTTTGCCCCCGCCACAAACTATACTTTTCACAGACCTAGTACCAAGAGAAAATGAATTTTTGCCTTAATAAACGACCCCCTCCAAAACATAACGACATCACAGCAGGCAAAACCAACAAAAAAATGAATGCGGCTAAAATCTCTTTTGAGTCGTATAAAAAGATGTCAAAATTTATTTAGGGGACCAAAACACGGGGATATCCAAAGGTAGTTTTACCATGATTTTCTTAAGCCTTTCAGAGTGAACATATCCATATATACGATCATATATTACCTTTGGAATACTAAAAAACACATTATTTATGACATATTAGTTATTTTCGTGAGTTTTTTTCTACACTGAAGTAAAACGACTCGATTCCTAAAGCTCCGCCTGCCGCTGCATGTGGGTGCCGCCCATTTCATGACATCATCCTAGAGCCTTTAGCAGCATGTTGTTGTCGTTTCTCCCACAAAAAGCAAATAACATCCAAACTTCTTCATAGATGAATGTACAAAACATATATCTGCCTTTAGTAGCCCTGGCCATCACTATAGTGGTTCACAACACAAATACACTCGGCGACTGCACAACTGTGCCCGGGGGGCGGGTCCTTAAAGGACCCCTGCATTTGAAGTAACGAACACTTGTTTGAGCTGAAGACAGGACACAAGTGGAGGATATACAATTCTGCACCTAAAATGGAAGTTTTTTTGCTGATCACCGCTAGCTATGTGGAGAAATTGGGTGTTGGTGTTAGACTGAGGGCGGAGCTGGCAGAGCAGACTCTTCCTGAAAGGGGCGGTTCTCACTTTATGACATCAGATCGTGAGGATCTGCTCATTTTGTGGGTATGGGAGTGGCTGGTATTTAGCAGGTTTTCAGAGGATTGCTGAGAAATCCTTGAACGGATCAAAACACCGCTTGGGGTTCTTTATAGTGAGGAATGAACAGTATAACACATTAAAAGCTCAAAAAGCTGCTTTTTAATGGTATGGCCACTTTAAGATTAGGGACGGGATGGCCCCAAGACCCACGGTTTGGATTTCATTTGTGACATAGTATGACCTTTCACTTTTTCCCCAATATGGGAAAAGAAAAATTGAAAAAAAAGGATTGTTTGAGCAATCTTCACAAAATGCAACTCACACCACCAGCTTAGGTTTACTACAACAACCAAAACTGACCTTTGATCTCTGGAAGAAGTCGCCATCTTGAATTAAAAAAAAAAAGCACCTTCTACATATTTAAACTCCTTCTGTAGGGATTTCAAGGTATTGGCTCTTAATTCCTCCAGCATCATCGGGAAGGTACTTGGAAAAAATGTTAGAAATCAAAATTGTAGATTTTTAACAGCGTTAGCTTAGCAAGCTTGGAAAAGTTACATTCCCCTGTGGCCTGCACATTTCTTTTTCCTGGGATTTGGCAAAAGTTTAATACGTATAGCTGAGCAAAACAATACAAAGTACAGTATGAACATATTAGAAACGTGATTAACAAAAAAAACTTTGCTGCCAAGGAAATTGAAAAGTTTTGCATTTACAGATTTTTCTAAAAATTATATTGACCTTCCTTTTGGTTCCTGAAACTACAAAGTTTGTGTTCATTGTCTGATCTTGTCACTGTGTTGCTTTTAGTTTCAGGTTTTGTCTTATTTTGATTAAGTTTTGAGAGTTTATGGTGGTGTTGGGAAAGGTTTGAGTGCCTGTTTTTTGTTCTGCTGCATTTGGATCCTTCAGAACCGAGTCATCACCTTGTTGACTATATAGATAAGGTCTGGGATCCAAGCAAAACATTTTCAAACAGACAGATGGATTGTTGTTTCATTATTTTAATCACAAGACAAAAAGAGAAATTATTCATAACTCTGAATATAGTTTGAGTGGAAATTTTAGCATCACAAAAACCAGAAGCTGTAAATTTTGATATTCAGTTCAATTTGAAGCCAGATAGAGAACTAATCTGACAAAAGCCCCAGTGGTAAACCTTTCTGATTGAAAAAGAAATCTGTAAATTGTACATCTGTAGTTTTCCCTCAGAAAGAACTCGTTAGATTTGGTGGAAATGTTGGAAGCAGAACTGCTAAAGGAAATAGTCATCCACTGATGAAATCCATCCCAGAATGCACTATTTCACCCAAACTGTGGTCCTCTCTTCTCAGCTTCAGCCTGCTCTCTGTCTGCGCCCCACCTCTCTGCTTTCTGATGATGAAGCTGCCAGTGCAGGTTAGAGGCAGCAGAATTAAAGCGTGTTATATTAAAATGACTGTTGAAGCCAACCTGGAAACCAACAACAACCCCTGCGTGAACATGTTAACAGGACTGCACGAGGGCCGGTGAGGGCGTGCATGACTGTCCGTGCACACTCGGATGCATCATTTATTTGTGGAACAAGAGAGAGGAGAGAAGAATGAAACATTAATGCAGACGCCGGTTGAGCTTAATTCACCGTGTCACGACTGCAGCGCCCGTATCTATCCGCGTGCAGAAGCCGGGCGACTCTGCTCTGCTGTGTGGAAGTAATTACATCTCAATTTGTGTCGCTGGGTATTGGTCAGATATCAAAGCGCGCTCAGGCTGGAGCTTTTTTATGAATCTCACAACAAAATAAGCAAGGCTGTTCTCCCCACAGCACTGAAAGAGATGTTGGAGCTCCAAGAAATTGAGAGAAAAAAAGCTACATTTGTACTTCAAGATATTATAAAACGCATTTGGACTTTAGGAAAATACGGAAGCTGATTAATTTCTAAATTAACGGGTTTCCTCCAGCCTGAAAAAAAAGACACAAAATTCTTCAAATAAACATAGGGAAGGGAGAACAAACAGCCGTCTGTTTTGTCATCACCAGGAGGGTCGTCATTAAAGCTGAAAGGAATAAATCACGTCAGATTGTGCCTCTGAGTGTTCGTCTGTGCAAATATTTGACCTAGATCCTTCTGTGTTGATGATAAACGATGCAATAATCAGTCAAAGACAAGCTTCAGTCATTTGCAAATGTCAGCACTTCCAGCTTTGTTTTTCTGTTGGTGTAAATTACAGCAACTATCACCCGTTTGAAGTGGGTTGGAGGTACAAAGAGGGCCTTTTTTCATTCAGGAGCTGATAATCAGGAGATGATTCTGAGCTGATGGTTTGCAGGTGTGCAGAACTCTAACTCTCTAAAAGCTGCTTTGTTGATAGTTCGCTGCTCTTGAGTCTGTTAACATGATAGGAGAAAGACCGGAGCATAAGCTTGCATAAATTCACACAATAGCCTAAAGACAGGGGTGCTCATTCCTTAATCAAAATCAACTGATTGTGAAGGACATGTAGGTAGACTGCAAGCCATAAAAAAAACAAAAAATGTATGTATATATATATATGACTATGAGTGCATATATGTATACATAGACAAAAAAATCTGTCAGTAAATAATCACCCTCATCCTGAAGTACGTCACTTGATTGACATGCAGAAAGGTCAATCGAACATCCTCTGATACTTACGTCACTGTACATGCATGTTTAACTACATTGAGCGCACATTCCTCCCGCCATAGAAAAAAAGCCTTGCACTGCCGCGCTAAGCGCCGAGTCCCTAATGGAGGACCACTCTGGCACGTGGGAGCATTTCTTTAGACCTGGGCTGGCCTGTGGGCTTCCTAGATTGGAAGCAAGACTGAGACGCCGTCCTTCCATGACGCCTGCTGTCGGGGACGCAGTCCCTGCCTGGGGGATTTTAGCTCATTCAGGCAGCAGTCTAAAGCTATCTCCTCTCAGAGGACATAGATTTATATATGTATATATATATATATATATATGTATATATATATATATAGATATATATATATATATAAATAGATAGATATATATACATACATACAGGCATGACATTGTATATTGACATTGTGCTGATTTATTGCAGTTTTATTGATTGGACTATGTGTCTGAAATAAATTGCATTTATATATATATATATATATATATAAATGCAATTTATGTGCAAAGCGGCGCAGAGCGTAGGCCGCTTCCATTCGGCCCCCTTGTTAACCTATGGTCCTCTGCGGCCGGCTCGCACAGTGCCCTGATCTTCTCGGCGTTTGGTCTGTTTTTTGCGCAAGCCACGAGCGATCCGCGTCAATCCCGGCAGAAAGTTACGCCAAGAACCATGAGAAAATAATGTCAATATAATATATTCATTCATTCATTCATTCATCTTCCTGACCGCTTCTTCCCTTTCGGGGTCGCGGGGGTGCTGGAGCCTATCCCGGCTACTGATGGGCGAAGGCGGGGTACACCCTGGACAGGTCACCAGTCTGTCGCAGGGCCTCAATCGCACACACATCCACTCTCACATTCACACCTAGGGGCAATTTAGAGTCACCAATTAACCTATGAGGCATGTTTTTGGACGGTGGGAGGAAGCCGGAGTCCCCGGTGAAAACCCACGCATGCACGGGGAGAACATGCAAACTCCACACAGAAAGGTCCCAGCTGGGACTTGAACCGGGGCCTTCTCGCTGTGAGGCAAGAGCGCCAACCACTGCGCCACCGTGCACGAGGGTCGGTGAGGGTGTGCATGACTGTCCCTATATATATATATATTTCTCAATATAACCACATTTTCACAACTAAATACAGCTATCGACAAATATAATTATATTTTTGTATCTAAACAGACTGCAGAGATGAAAATACTGTAAACACGCAAACAACGCACAACACAAAAAAACAAACGGACACACACACACAGACCATGAGACACACGGATACACACAGAAGCGCCGTCAAAAATACGCATCTGGTATGCACCGCTTCGCTTCCGGTGTGAACCCGGCATAAGGCTCGTTCGGCCATGAAAATGAAGTGCACAAATATTAAGCGAATGAGAAGTTTACTGCTAAAGTATTTGTAAGGATAATGCAACAACGGGTTTAAACTCCAATGCGTCTTTGCTATGATTTGCGTCGGAAGTCCGACTCACGACCATCAGTTAATTTATATTAGCTCCTCATTTACATAGTTTCTGTTGCTCCTCCAGTCCGTCTCCCCTCCCCCGTGCTACTGGAGGAGTGATTTGTCCTGTCCTTCCAGTGTCAAGTAGTTTTTCCTGCTCTTTCCTTCCTCAGTAAATTTATTTTAAAATGCATTTACATTTTTCTTGTAAAATGCATTTTTTGTGTCATAGATGTTGTTATGTTTTTGTACTTCCTAAATGAAACTTTCGCTGTCCGTGGCAAAAATGGAGCAAACGATTTATCCATGGTGTTAGTGTGCAATGTCACATTTTTTTAATTTTTATTTTGACATACAACAGAGATTTGTATTTTCTAACCCGGACCATGCAGTTTCATGTTTATATGGCTTTTTACTCCAAAATCGACGTGTTGATGGACTGGAAATAGAACTGCATAAAGCTTGTGTTGTGTTACAGACGGATGGACATCAGAAGCAGACTTGACAGAGGAAATGTAAACATTAATGATCAATTAACAAACGATCTATTTTTTGTGGCCATGCACCACAGACGGACCTTCAAAAAAATGCCACAACAACATGTAAAAAACGCAATTTTCATCAAAGTGGATCTTTAATATAGAAAACTAGATAGTTGGTCGACATGATGGAAAGATGAAAGGTGTCTGTCTCACAATGAAGTCATATATAAACGAGCAGTGGAAGTTAGGCTGAAGTCAGAGGTGAGCCTTTGAGTGGAACCACAGATACAATATTTACTTTGAGGATGCTCCTGGAGAACAACGGAGAAGGTCAGAAGGAGCTGCATTGTAGATCTAGAGAAAGTCTAACAGAATATAATGAGAGGAGTTGTGGTTTGTATAAGAAAGTCTAGAGTGACGAAGAAGAAGGTTCGAGTTGTTCAGGACATGGATGAGAGCTGGAACACAGTGGTGAGATGTTCTGTGGGTTTGACCGAGGAGTTCGAGGTGAGTTTGAAAAAGGCATTCATAACTCAGATGAGGAGTCAAGACACAATAGAACAGCACGATACTACACAAGTACAATTCTGTCCTCACACACACAAACTGATGCATAGTTCCATTCAGCAACATGAGTTTTCACATCATTCGTACTATTAAGTCTGCTGGAAACCTGTGCAGACACCTCAAACACTTGTGTTACTCACTGCTCCCTCTTCAATCTTCTTACAGCATCTTTTATTTCTTCAACTCCGTGTTGCAGAATCACTAATCTTTTCTTCCCCCCCCTTTTCCTCGTTTCATTGTTTCTTTCCACACCAAAGGGGACAGACCATTATCCATTCTTTGTTTTTCTCCATCTATTTTTAAAGACTCCATTTCATGCTTTTTTCTCTCTGCTCTGTTGCTCTCTAAAATATGCATCAATGAGACTTGTAGTGGTTTTTACGTTTCACTGTTCCCCATCATCCAGTTTGTCTCCATCTCAGTACCTTTTAATGTCTTCTGCCGTTGGACACAACGTGATCCTTTAACCCCAAAGCTGGAACGATGGGAGAGAATTGTCTTCAAACCAGATGTTTTGTCAACAAGTTGATGAGGTAGATACAGAAAGAACAACTGATAAGAAAGCCAAAATCTATCCGAAACTTTACAAATCATTTAAAATATATTTTGAGAAGGTTTTAAGGCCAATTGCTTTAGTTTTAGCACTTCAGAATGTTAACAAGCTGCTCAAGTTGTTGAATGACCGTGTCAGATTTTGTAAAGTCAGGCTATTTTTCAACATTCTAGGTGTTAATGGCAAACGCACCTTCAAAACAAGCTATGAGAGAGCCCATTAAAGGACTCTAATGAACCAAAGTAATTACCAGCTCCCGATGTGGCACAGCCAGTTGGATTGATTTCTGAAAAATTTTGCATTTTATGGCACAAGAACCAAATTCAGCATGAATGTACCTTAGCGTCCCCTCCGTCAGAAAAGCACATTAGTAATGGAAAAAAATCTAAAATGGGGTCAATTGTTACAAAAACATTTAAAGTCAGTATGGGCTATTTATGCACAAAATAAGATTTATACATTTATATATATATATATGCATATTATATATACTTTTTAAATCTCAGATTTTCTTGTGGCTAATTCTGAAATAGGTAAATCCTTGCCAAATTTGGTTCTTGTACCACAGAATGCACCGATATTTTGACACCCGGCTCCACTGTTGCTGGAGCTGTGGCGCTGAGAAAAGGTGCTGCTATTTAAAAATCTGAAGAAAACTTGGTGGAAAAGTTCCTAAAAGGGTTTTATGTGGGTTTTTTGTTTTTTTTTTACGAGACAAAAAAATGTAATTAAAAGAATCCCAAACACACAGATCATAACAAGAAGAAAACTTAAAAAATCAGGTGAATATCAGTTTTCAAATTTAGCTTCCTAAAATTAAAATGACAGCTCTAATATTGTGAGTTTTTTTAACTGCTGAACCACAAAAAAATTAATTTTGTTTTGAAAAATAAATGCAATTGCTTGCATGATCATCCATCCAGTCATCCTCTAAAGCGCTCAATCCCTGTCTGAGTCACAGAGCCAATCCCAGCTGCTGCTTGGTGAAGGCGGGGTTCACCTTGAACAGGTTGCCATTTGGTCCCAGGACCACACACTCACAATCACACCATGGGACAATTTAAGCCTCATTTTGACTGAGCAGTCCAGTAAGGAGTGGTATGGTTATGTCCAGTTAATTCTGGTGAGCGTTTCCACTCGGTTAAGCCTCACTCCCACTGAGCGGTTTGTTGTCACGCCGCATGTAGACCGCTAGCATGCCACTAGCTCACCCTGTATCACACCGTTGCCAAAGAAACCAAAAGAAAACACAGGAAACCTCCAAAATCCAAATGCTTATTGGAAACGTTAGCTTAAATGAGCGCCAAATTGGAACTTTCTAATGTCGTCATCACTTTCAGCCAATCAACAGGTGGCAACATCGGCTCCGCCCCAACTGTCCTGTCTCACTTTTTAATGGACCTCCAAATGATGGGGGGGCCTCCAAGCTGTAGGAGTCGGTACTGTTTTAATGAGGCTTTAGTCACTTATGAAGCACGTTTTTGGACCGTGCGAGGAACCCTGGAGCTCCTCGAAAGACAGAACCCAGCTGGGATTTGAAATCTTCAAAAACTTGTTAGACAAAGTGCAGTAGGTCGAACAGCCTGAAAATGCATCACATCATGCTGCTGAATTTCAATATGTCTGACCGGTCTGAACATTATCTATTTTAAGTGGTTAAAAATGGTTTTCCCATGCCATGAGTTGATGTTCTTTCATAATTATCCTCAGTGTTCTGGGCTAAAAGGATCTGACCCACTTTTCACACATTCAACAGCTTTTAGATTTCACAATCATCTGTCTTTCTCTCCTCCGGGCTGCTTCGCACACATTTTCCCTCTGACCTGCTGCCACCTCCTCCATCATCTGCTCTGCACCCAACATCTGCATATGCAGGATCTCCTGGTTTTAAACTTTTAGATCAGCTCACAGCTTTTAGAAATCACAAAAACTCTTGCAGATTCACATAATCAAATCTAAGAGTTTGGAAATGGTTCTAAAGCACTCCAAAGCTCCAGATGATCACAGATAGAGCCTAAATGTCTCCAAGAACACAACAAGAATGTGTAGAAAAACCAGAACAACATGTAAACAACTGCAGTCAAGCAATCAATGGAACTGAATCAACTGAAGCACTTGATTCAATTTAGTATTTAAAGACAGAGTTTATGATTTAAACAAATACATTCTACTCCGCATCACTTTTTGACGTTTTTGTTGTCCCTAACTCGTCATTTTTTGACGTGCTGGCTGTTCCCATTAAATCACAGCTCGCCAACCTCAGGGCCGCAAACTAATACCAGTCCGAGGGTTTCTTGGTACCGGGTCACAGACACTAAGGCGTCCCCAACCCTTGGGACGCAGGCTAGTACCGGTACCCTAACCCGGAATAGGATCCACTAGCATGTCTGGTACCCAAGGGCTGGGGACCCCTAATTTAATGGGAACACCCAACACATTAAAAAAACGACAAGCAGCAAGAGTTAATTAAAAAATTCACCCCTGAGTTGGAAGTAACCCCGCCCCCTTACCATTGCTAAGAGCTCTGAGCTGGAAGATTAGGTCTCACCGAACCTATTTTCCATGTCACAAATACAACATTTTTAAAACAACTTTTTTGGTCTGATCCTGATTCACAATGATTAAAAAAAAATAACTACTCAGAAATTCAGTTCTGAGTTTGATTTACTTTATACATGTCCTCCATCATCACTAAAATCCCACAAGAGCATGTCAAATAACGTATGGAAAAAAAAATAATAAAAATAAAGAAAAACAGAAAAAGTTAATTACTATTAAACTAATTAGTAGTCTATCCTCACCTGTCATAGTTCAGACTGGAGAAGGGTGGAATAAAAAGTCCTGTTCTATGTGGGTCTCGATCAGAGTTTCTGATAGTGTGTGGGGGGCCGGGCCAAATGTGGAGGCAGGCCTTATCTGGCCAGCAGGCCGTAGTTTGGCTCTACACTGAGAAAAGTAAAACATTGGGTCAGTTAGCAAAATTATTCGCTTTCATCAAATTCAGATTTTGAGTTAATGGCTGACTTAACTTAAGATTTTAATTAGATAAAAACTAATATTTTGAAATGTAACAAATGACAGAACTTTTGTTAATTGATCCAACGTTTCACTTTTTACAGTGTACTGTGCGTTTCTTCCTGTTCTTCTGGCAGATTTATAACTATCGTGAGGCTTTGCTGAATTTTCCTGACCATTTGTGTGTAGTTTTGTGTGTCGTCTGCTGTCTTTTTGCTGCCTCGCGACCAAAAGAGACGGAGACAAACATTTAAATTGGTCGGAGAGCGGAGAAGAAGCGTGGTGTTCCCACGAGAAGACAGCAGAAGCTGATGTGGGACACCTGTGTTAGTCGGAGGATTTTGAGACACTAAGTGAAGCACAGCAGTCCATAAGTGACACAGGACCCCCCCAGAGCGCTGTCGGCTTTCTGTGAGAGTCAAAAATGGATCACAGCTCAGAGGCAGGAATGACAACACCGTTGCGTCTAATCTCGTTTCGCTGGGATCGGGGAGTTCTGCTTCTGTGGAAAAACACAAGACAGACAGCTGGAGAGCATAGAATGGATCTCTGCCTCTTTCCTCATCACACAGCCAGTCTGGTTGATGCAATAACTGCTGCTGCAGAGCTACCTGCAGAGGAAGTGGCAGAGAGGAACTAGTTAGGGTGACAGAGGAAAAGAAAGGTGACAGCAGGAACACACCGGCGGTTGATAGGAGCGGCGGTGATGCAATCACAGCTTGGATTTTCATCCGAATCAATTAGATGTGAGCTGCAACAAAGGAAACGGCGGTAAATTATCCATCTTTATGGATTTCAACAGCAGGAGTCTTCAATATGAGAAATACGAGGAAGAAATTCCTTTTTTGAGCTCCATTATTTCACAACTTTTCTTGTTTTATTCTTTTCATGAGCAAACGCAGAGTCAGAAGGACTTTAATCCATACAGATGTTGCACTGCAGTCTATCCTGACCCTCTCCATCCATGAAGCACAGTTTACCATCTGTCTTATCAATCTGTAGTCTGTAGGGGGGGGAGAATTAAAAAATAAAACAAATTCATTTATTTTGAACATAAATCTGAGTGGGGTTAGCATGCAGCAAATGCACATGTACAGTTTTTATGAAAGAGGAGAGTTTTGAAAACATATACGGTCATTGCTGCATTCAGAAAATAAAAACATCTGTGAATTTAGGGCTCAAAGCTGACCCACTTTCTGTCTGCCTGACAGCACATGTGGGAAAGACTCGTTTTTTTCGGAATGTCTTCTTAAAATGTGTATTTTAATCTTTTAATGTTCCATAATGTCATGAATTTAAATGAAAATACCTTAAAATTAGTGTTTTTACAGCAATTACTTAGTTACATTAAAAATAAATCATGATATGGATTCATTATCATTAAGTATTTACACAAAAAATTTTATATTTATATTATAAATCCGTGTATATTTTTAAAATTATGTTATTGTCATTTTCTATAGAGTGATTTTTGTGCCACCATATTGCAATTTTGAGATCAAAATTCTCTAACTTGCAGACAAAATGTAAAAAAAAAATGCAAATAAAAATATTTAATATTTTTATTTAATATTTGCTTTCAAAAACATTTTTTTTTTGCATTTGCAAACTTTTTTATTCCTTAATAAAACATTTTTGTGATTGCAGATTGCCAATGTTTTTTGATGTGTAGTGCCTCATCCCGCTTTCACCATATCTTTAATTTACGTTCAAAATTTTCTCTCAGCGTTACGTTTGTGTCACCCCAAACAGCTTATTGATTGGTCTAAATTTTATCCAATCAGGTGTCTCGGCCTCGCTTTGCTTGCGGTCCAAGGCGGACTTTATGATTTCTATCGGTGCTGTTCGTCAGAGTTCTACAGTCTTCAACCATTCTGGCCCGTTTGTCTTTGAGCAGAACTCAGAAGAACCAATCTTCACATCTGTATTTCAGAGTATTTACAAGTCTAATGTGATACCTTCACTCTGACAAAAGTGAATAAATAAAATGTGAATTAATAACATATTCTGAGTTTAAACATTTTGGAAATGTTTTCGGCTATCAATTTAAGCATTTTTAGCTTTAGCATTTTCAGCTATCAACTTCAGCATTTTCAGCCAACAGTTTTAGTATTTTCAGCTTCAGCGTTTTCAGCTATCAAATTCAGCGTTTTCAGCTATCAAATTCAGCTATCAGCTTCAGCATTTTTAGCTATAAATTACAGCATCCTCGGCGGCCTAATTCAGCATTCAGACTAGCATTATTGCAGGTAATGCTATATCTAGTTCATAATTATGTCAAAAAGTTATGGTTTTAAAGCTTTAAAAGTTTAATTTTAGCCTGCTCAGTAAATGTTTATCCTGTTCGGCCCGTGACCTAAGGTGTGTTTTGGATTTTGGACCCCTGTGCGATTGAGTTTGACACCCCTGATCTAAATGAACAGAAAAAAGGACACTTTTGAATTCAGTATTGACCCTTTTAACAGTAAATATTGGTAAAGAGCAGCGAATGAGGATGCAAGAGCAATATTTTGACATCTCATGCCTGTGATTAGCACTTTTTTCTATCAATGGTGAGGCACGGTGAGAAGAATCACAGGTTTCTAGGTGACACATGCTAATTGAAAAATAGAAAAGAGGGCTATGAGGAGAGTTCACAGGAGGGGCAGGCAGAGAGGAGGGAGAAACAGAAGAAAAGCAGGTGTTGATGAGGGAGGTAAACAGGAAAAAAAAGATCTGTTTTTTCAGCAAAACAAAGGAGTCAGAGAGGAGCAGCGAGGAGAGAGGAGCGGTAATGAACGCAGCATGAGGGAGAAAGGTCACTGTGGATGTGGGGAGGGAATCAGATGTGACACATGAAAAGAGCAGAACACTGATACAAGTGGAGATCTGAGATCAACAAACAAGTCATCTCTGGAGCCTAAATGTTACGGGAATAAAGTCATATTAAAGGCTTTTATTTTGGTAATGAACCAAAGTCAAGTTTGTTCAAGCGAAAAGTTATGAGTAAATTTGTGTTAAAAACGTAAATCTTCTGTAAATAAGGTGAATTTATTTTTAGGGAGAAATGTAATGATTGTTCGTTTAGTGCTCCAAAGTTTGGTCCAGCAGAGGAGGGATGACAAACAACTTACCTCAAACAAGCCCCGCCCCCAAATAAAATTAAGCTCAACTTCTGAAGTAAAAATGTAAATTGAGGACTGAAAGCTAAACCGGAGATTAAAAAAGAAAAAAAAAAGAAAAAAAAAACTATTGGGAACTTTTTTTTTGACCTTCAGAATTGTGTTTCACAAATATTTTGGTTTATTTTCTTGTTTGTTTCCCCAAAGTGCACTTTTCCAACCAGGAAGTACTGTCAATACCCAATTTGTAAACGGCTACCTGATCGGTCCCTGCATGGATGAAGGTGTGTTTTACTTCTGCCAAAGCATTTGACTGTAAAGAGTGTGTGTTTGGATATTATTAACAATAAAAACACTCTTTAAAGATTCATAATAATATATATATTTTAAATATTGTCAAAAAAACGAAAGAAAAAGAAACATGGGCATCAGCATTCCCATGGCATATAGGGTCACAGTTTTCCATGATCTAAAATTCGCCAGACCTCACAAAAATCTTAAAAAAAAATTAATCTAACTAAAAAACGCCAAACCCAGCCACATTTTTTTCCACCTGCACAGAAACAAATTTTGCGCGGCTAATTTACAATCAAAACTGCCCAATCTGGCAACACCGTTACGGATCAGGACTGCACTATCCTTGCTGTGTATTTGCTAAATCGTCCTGCAGGACTGAGTCTACTGAGACTGCAGTTCCTTCAAAGACCACAGGAGGAACGCAGCTGTTCTCCATTCATTCCCATGTTACATTCAAAATAAATAAATATGCATTTGAGTTTTTTAAGCTTTTTTTATGATTATTGATTTTAAAATATTGATTTCAATGGGGTGAATGTTTTTAACTAACCATTTACATTTAATTTGAGCTTAAATGTGTACATTTTGGGTTTTTTTTATTGATTGACAGGTTAACTGTCCAGGTCAGAACTTCAAATTTGACTTTTTCCTCCCTGACAGCCTAATTAAGACGTTTGTTGAGCTGTAAAAGCTGCAGGATAAAGTTCCCTTCCTTTTCTGTTTGAGGGGTTAAAATCCAATGACGGCCGGAAATGATCCAGTTATCTGGTAATAGCCTAAAGATGTGCAAAAAAATTGCAAATAAATCAAAGTTTAGGTAGATAAAAACACACTGCCTACACTATATTATAGATTTTTTTTTGCAAAGAATTGGTTTTGTCCAACAGCATTAACATGGCACCTCGTTCACATGTTGCTCAAACTCTCCAAATGGCTTTGTCACAACGGCTTATAGAGCTGTGTTGCTTAGCAACAATTATGCTGCAATTTATCCCAGTGTCTTACCAAAAGGACATAATATTAAGGAGTTGTTTTCTTCTTTTCTTTGTTCATCCACTTTACGCCGCTGACCCAAGGCAGAGATTTACCGCCGTTGTGAACCAAAGAGATAAAGCTTCTTTAGCACCAGCGATGACCAGCGGCACACGCGTGCAGCGGGCTGGACAGGAGTTAAAGCCCGACTTTATCTGCGGGTGTAACACACACCACAGCCTCTGCCAGCACAGGTTAGCACACAAACACTGCTGCTGCATGCATGTCCTCTGACTCAGTTGAACTGAACATTAGCCGCTGTTAGAGCAGATTCGGGGTCTGTTCGCTTCGGGTCAGTTTGCTTTCTTTAGTGTTGCCAAGTCAAAATGTAGCACATCAGTATGGTCATGAAGTTACTGTATAATGTTGTGTTTTATTTTAAAAAAACTGAGCAAAATGTACTGTAAAACATTCAAAGAAATGAACAGAATATTAAATTTAAAGATACTTTTTTTTTTAACACATTTTTGTTTTTTACCTGAAATACACGAACAAAACCACTAAACAGACGGGTCTAAAAACTGCAACCATGAATTCAAATTTGCCGCAATAACAGTAAACTTCACCTCATAGGTTGATCTCCAGAGGTCACTGGGCTCATGCATCTGCACAAACATGTTTTTATTTCTTCACTTTAAGGTTTTGTATGACTCCTTGTTTTAGGCTTTCATTTCATATTATTTTTGAGTAGCTAAAGAAGGACAGATTTTTGAACATTTATATTTGAAGTCATATTTCGACTTTATCTCATAATTGTGAATCTACGCTCTATCTTGTTCCTTTTCCTGCTTTGGTAACTGCCAAACATGTATACAGAGTTTAACATGTAGCTATATAGAATTAAGCATTGTTCTTTGAAAATGTGTCACTTTCAGTTAAAGTAAAACTTTTGCCTCAATTTGCGGAGAAATTCCAGATTCAAGGAATTGAATATGGAGAGAAAATAGTATCAACTTGATTTATGTGTCATTCTTGATTTGTAACTCATCCAATATATTTTGTGCATAAGTACAAACATTATCTATCACGCACAATTCTTTACCGTTGAGAATAGAGATGAGTGTTTTATAAACACATATTTATACTTTTTTGTATTAATTATCAAGAATATCTGTTTAAGAAATTGGAAAAAAGTCAAGTTACACCAGATGGTATCCACAATCTGAGCTCAAAATGGCTGAGTGGCACACAAATCCATAGTTACACACAAATCCAAAGTTACGCACAAATCAAGAATTACGCACAAATCCTAAGTTACGCACAAATCCTAAGTTACGCACAAATCAAGAATTACGCACAAATCCAAAGTTACGCAGATATCCAAAATGATGCACAAATCAAGAATTGCACACGCACAAATCCATAGTTACACACAGATCCAAAGTTACGCAGAAATCAAGAATGACGCACAAATCCAAAGTTACGCACAAATCAAGAATTACGCACAAATCCTAAGTTACGCACAAATAAAGAATTACGCACAAATCCTAAGTTACGCACAAATAAAGAATTACGCACAAATCCTAAGTTACGCAGATATCCAAAATGATGCACAAATCAAGAATTACGCACAAATCCAAAGTTACGCTGAAATCCAAAGTTACGCACAAATCAAGAATTGACCACGCACAAATAGTAAGATTTTCTCTCCATAATGAGGAAGTCTCTGTTTCCCCACAGGTTGAAGATGTTTGTTACAATGACTTTAGCTGGACAGCAGGAATACACGATGTCCCCTTTCTGGTTTATATTTGACTCATTACAGCAGAACTCTAGTGGTTGCTGTGTTACCTATCATCCTTTTTGTCATCTGTGCAGCTTCAAACAGAAAACCACAAAGCAGCCTCTACTGAAGTACATTGGTTTTCCTTAGAGAACATTTTAACATGACCCTCAGTTTTCATTTTAAATTATTCAAAATTTGGATTTTACAAGCAATAAACTAAACTAAACCGACAGCAGAAATGTACATCAATAGAGAGACATATCAAACTTTGGCTAATTAATCGAGATAATGTTTGGAAGATACATATATATATACATATATATATATATATATACATCCACAAACACTTGTAGATAATTAAATTGCTACGCTTAATCCTAAATAAGCTGTGTTTCCATGACACATGCACAAAAATTGATAGAAATTCTAAAAAATGTAAAAAAAACCCACAATTTTACACTAGTTTCCATTAAATTCTGATTATGTGAATAAACACAAACAAACTAACGTGGTAAGTCATCCAAAAACAACTGTAACATGAATTTCAATGACTGTATTCAGGACAGTGGGTCAGATCTGACCAAATCCATGAAAAGTTTCATGCCCCTGTTTGGCTGCGGGACTGAGAAAAGTCATCCTTTAAGTTTGGACACTCAATAGCTCACTTCATCACGCCCTCTAAGCATTGTGGGAATCAACAATACCATCTACAGCACCATATTTTACCCTAAATTTATCCCTGTGAAGTATTGGAGATTTTGATGTGTTTTTTTATATTAGTCTCCAACGTTTCCCCCAGCTTTTCTTCTAACCTATTTTTAAAACTTTTGTTTGTTTTTTACATTTATATTTAATCACTTAGATAATGTGTTATTAGGAGATACCTCTACATGGTAATTTAAAGTCCGTAATGTCAACTCTCGCCTGATCATGAAGTCTGACTAACCAGTCTGCAGATGGCAAGCTCCACCCCTTTTAGCCTTTACTCAGCAACCCCATCAGAGTACAATTTAGACCTAATACCCAAAAGCTGTTTCTAATCTGTCTTGTTGGTTCAAGTGATATCATGGAAATAATCTGTAAAGAAACTCCTAATTTGGGTCTGAAAGACAGACAGTTGTTGTAGGTCAGGAGTGTCAAACAAGGGACCAAAATCCAAAACACACCTTAGGTCATGGGACGAATAGGATAAACATTTATTGAACACTCTAAAACTATTCTTAAAACTTTAAAACTGTAATTTTTTAACATAATAATGAACTATATATATAGCATTACCTGAGATAATGCTAGTGTGAATGCTGTTAGCTGAATTTGGCCTCTGAAGATGCTGAAATTGATAGTTGAAAATGGTGAAGCTGATAGCCAGCTAAAATATTAGCTAAATGTCAAATTAGCCACAAAAAAAGCCTAAATTTACCAAAGCAGCTAGCATGTACCTGAAATATCAGCTAAACTCCAAAATAGCCTAAAAAATCTTAATAAATGCCAACATAGTCCACAAAGCAGAAAGCAAATTTTTAAAACTTTAAAACTGTAACTTTATAACATAATTATGAATAATAAAAAGGCAGGAATATTATTCCAGAATAAATCAACTTAAACCTTAAATAACTTAAAAAATTTTACTCTCCAAAAAATATATATATTGTCAAAATTATACAAGTTAGAAATAAGTGCAAGATAACATCGGGTCATTAATAACAATAAAATAAAATGATCTGGAGTGCCGGATCCGGCCCCCGGGCCTTGACGTTGACACATGTGCACAAGAACATTGTGAAAAAACACCAACAATAGTTTTTATTGGAGTGGGTATTTAGCTATAGCTTTCATACTAAAATGACATCAGCAGCTCTCAGGTCAAAACTGATGAAAGAGTTGAACACAAGAACCACAGGAGTCACTTGATACAGACATAGTGGAGCTAAAATAAATGTAATTCTGCTATACTGTAATCATCATCAACATCCAGCAGGGCAGAGCCGTGACCTTCACACAAACACCCTCTGTGTTGTTTTCTGGTGATTGCACGGGTGAGCTCTCTGTACATACTTGCTTCACATTTGCATTTCTTTTTTGTGGACACATTGGAGCTGGTGGCTCTGCTCAAAGGCAGACAAAGGTACACAGAAATACATGTACTTCTTTAAATGAGCTTCTCTTGTCCTCCTTTCATCCCAGCTTTATTTATTTTATTTCCGTCAGCATCTGCTGCCTGTCATTATCGTTCAATCTCCACTCCAACTTCTGGACTCCTTCTCCCTCATTCACCCCTCTCTGCTCTTCTCTAATGACCTGCCTGCCTGATCCCATTACATCTCCAAGTGGTCGGAATTGTCTTCTGTCTGCACACTCTCTCCATGCAGGCTGCTAATCTACCACTTTCTCAACGCGTATGACGATTTCCACAACTGTAGTAAAGAAGTCTTTGAACACAACTTCTGCTCACACACAGTCCACATCTCATGCCCGGTTCACGCCGTCAGCCTCAACAGAAACGAGTCTTACTGTGAATGTTGGGATGGCTGTGACCAGCGAGTAGATGAGCACGGGAGGGATCTTGCTCCGTTCGTCCGGACCAGGATAGGGCTTGGAGAAGGACTTGTCGTAGCAGAAGAAGCCCTGGATGTGCACGGGGAAGGTGTCAGTGTACTCAAAGTAGTAAGCCAGCAGCACCGTCCCAGCCATGATCACCAGCTGGAAATAGAACATATTCCCACCGTTAGGAAGTGAGAGGACGACGGGGTGAAGCGGAGGAGCATCGGGAGAGGAAGAGGGGCGAGTCGGCTCCCTGTTCCCGCTCACTCAGGAGGAGATGCATATGGAACAGAAGCAGAGAGAGAGCCAGTTTGGATCCAAAATAGGGGGAGAGAGAGAGGAGGAGGAGGCTTTTTCTCTTCATAGGATGAAAATAGTGGAGGGGGAATGTCAGAATCAAAAAAAGAGATGCAGCTGCACTGAAAGAGAGAACGGCATAAAAACAAAGATGGACACATGTGAAGAGGTGCTGCTGCTTTCTGGCGCTAGTGAACTACTACGGTTGAGCTGTGGGTGTGTTTGTAGACAGAGTGAAGTGGGACATGAGCTTTTATTCATCTTTTTTAATGCATTAGATGCTCCTACAGCACATGTGAAAGTCAAGGCCCGGGGGCCGGATCCGGCCCTTCGGGTATGTCTATCCGGCCCTCCAGATCATTTTATTTTATTGTTATTAATGGCCCGATGTTTTCTTGCGTTCATTTCAAATTTTTTATAATTTTGACAAAATATATTTTTATAGATATTAAAATATTGAAAGTTATTTAAGATTTAAGTTGATTTATTCTGGAATAACATTCCTGCCTTTTTATTATTCATAATTATGTTAAAAAGTTACATTTTTAAAGTTTTAAAAATGGATTATTCTGCTAGCTTTTTGGACTATTTTGGCATTTACTAAGATCTTTTTAGACTACTTTCAAGTGTAGCTATTTTTTCAGCTACATGCTAGCTGTTTTGGCTAACCTTAGTGTTTTTGTTACTTTTTTAGGCTAATTTGGCATTAGGATAAAACTTTAGCGAGCTATCAGCTTCAGCATCTTCAGCTATCATTACTAGCATCTTCAGTGGCCAAATTCAGCTTACAGCATTCACACTAGCATTACCACAGGTAATGCTACATATCTAGTTCATAATTATGTTCAAAAGTTACGGTTTTAAACTTTTAAAAATGTAGTTCTAGAGTGTTCAATAAATGTTTATCCTGTTCGGTCCGCAGTCTAAGGTGTGTTTTGGATTTTGGCTCCTTGTGTGATTGAGTTTGACACCTCTGTCCGACAGTCTCAGATCAATGCATACAGACACTTTCCTCCATAAAGATTTAATCAGATTTAAGCAGGTTTCAGGTTTAAGGGTTTGTGCATTCATTTAGGTTAGAGTCCCATTAGTTGACACATGCCTGGATTTGTGAAATGTGTTCTAAACATTTGACCCTCCCCTGGAACAGTGGACCCCAACCCTTTTGAGGTCCCTGAAAGGGTGAAGGGGGCGAACAATGTTGTTTTTAACCTTGTAGTTTCCCTTAACTATTGAGGATAAATTGAAATTCCCATTAGTTGTCTCACATCTAAGTGTATTAAATATGTTCTCAACATTTGACCCATCCCTTGGGGAAGTGGTGAGCTACAGACACTGCCGCACCACCATTTTGTGGTTTACCCCCCCAATCCAACTCCCTTAAAGCTGAGTGTCAAGCAGGGAGTTCCCATTTTTAGAGTCTTTAGTAAGACTCTGCCGTGGATTTGAACTCTAGACCTTCCAGTCTCAGGGCGGACACTCTTTTACAGGGGTGTCAAACTCCAGTGTGTCCTACATGTTTTCCAACCACCTAATTGGCTAAACACACCTGATCCAGGTAATCAGCAGCAGATAAGGCAGGACTTCTGGAAAACCAGCAGGAGGCCGGCCCTCGAGGACTCCCCTGCTCTACTACAAGGCCACTGAGCTGGTTCGTACTCAGCCTCTGTAAAGTATGTGAATCTGGTTTATTTGTTCACTAGATTTCCTGTAGAATTACATTAAATGGTGACAATTTTCTCTTGATTTATAACTGTTATGGTGCACACACAATGGCCGCGTGTGGTGTGTTCAAGAACGCCCTGTGCCTGTATTAATGAACGTGCGCTTAGGTCAGAGGTCGGCAACCTTTAACAGTAAAAGAGCCATTTGGACTCGATTTCTACTGATCAAACCCAGAAGGAGCCGTATAGTCTTACTTTAGCCTTTAAGATATTTGAATTTGCATTTATGACCTTCTTTTTTTAATAAAAAATATGAATTATGTCTTTTTTGGCACAAACAAAAGCAAACATATAAAAAGAATCTAGCATCTCTTTTTTTTCTTTTAAAAACTTTTTACCAAAGTTTTTTTTGCATTCTGGAGGTAGCGTTGAACAAACAGGACATCTTCAGGTCAACAGGGATGTAAAAACCTACATAGTTTATCATCTATTTATACATTTAACTCATCTAAATTTAATAAATGATAATTAAGAAATCCTTACTTAAAAAAAATATATTTCA
>NC_050519.1:21398770-21413860 GCF_002922805.2 Oryzias melastigma | reverse complement strand
AGTTTTGGTTAAGCAGCCATTAGCAGGGATCTGCTGACTCTGACGGTCAACATGTCTGGGTCAACAGTCTCCATGACTTATTTTATGTTTGTCCGAGGAGCCACCATGGAGAAATAAAAGAGACGTGGATCTGGAGCTGCAGGTTACAGACTCCTGACTTAGGAGGTGGTATCCACACCGGAGCAGCGCGCTCAGGCAGGTAGCGGCAGGGATGGAATTCTTCTTCTATTTTATTTTTACTGTTCATTAGCGCTTCTCTGCGTCCTACAATAGGGAGAACCTCGGAGCAAAAAGTCAAAGTGGTGCAAATGCCTCAAATCTTGCTCCAGGCTTTTTTGTCTTCACAACTTTGTTCCTTTAAATGTCTGTTTGGGCCATATCAATCCAAACGAGCACAAACCGCAATGATTCATCTCTCTGTTGTGATCACGTTTGGCTCTTCCGTGCCTTGAAGCAGACGCTATCCACTCCTAAATCTGAGTCCCTGATTGGTCGCTGAGCTGCGTTGCTGAGTGAAAATGAGCAGTGTTGAACATTCAGCACGTGCTTAATGTGAGCTTGATTTGTATGTAGAGCTTGCAACCCAGCTTAAAAACGTGCGTAGCAACACGCTTTCCAGAGGCGGAAGTCAGGAATTCTAGTATGCGCACGTTTGCATTGACTTTTCATTGAAAGTGTGTATACAGAGCCTAGCAGTGCATTTCTCTATGCTTTTATTTCTGTATTGAAACAACATCCTGCTGGTGTTTTTAAGAGGAGACAACTCCAGTTGTATTCAGAGTGGAGACCCGCCAGTTTTCTTTATCCTCTCACTGAGTTTTCAATATAAACAGGTGACAACAAATTTTGGAGTTTAATCACAAGTTGTTACATCAGAAATTCAACAGAAAAAAATTGATTTGGTGATTTTATATGTGAAATATCACAAATTGTAACAAATAATATTCACACACAGTTGGAACAGAATTGACATGCTTATTGTGCAAATGTGTTTCTTCTTTAAAACTAACTTACCCAGAACTAAACTTTCTCTGGAGTTACTCTTTTTGAGGTCCAAAAGTTGATGTTGATGAAAGCGCTAGCTTTCTTGTGACATAACATCATTTCAGAAATATGCATTTGAAGCTGAAGGTATAACCAGGATGTACACATTGTTAAGGGTCTTTGATCAGCAACTTTTGCAATTTTGGAAAAGGAGAAATCAATTAGAACCAACTGAGAGTCAGAGATACCATGGTGGTGCAGTAGTTAGCATTGTGGGTTCAGAATAAGAAAATCACAAGTTCAGTTCCTTATAGAACTTTGTGTTTTTCTTACTCAGTCTAAAAACATAATCTACAAGTTTTTACATTCTCAACAAACATTGAATGTATTAAACAAAGCATTTTACTTAAGTAATAATTGACATACATTAAATGTAAAGCAGGCGTGATCGATGCTGACTAGTCAAGTGAGCGAAAAGAAGAAAAAAAAGCCTCTGGTTGAATGTATCAATACATGTAACAATTATTGTAAGGCTTTTATTTTTAGAAATGAGGCTTTAACAAAACACCAGCTGTTAAAACTCTTTTTAAAACATCAAAATAAAATGTCAACCATTTTGTCGACTGATCGGGTCATGAGCAAACTGGATGTAAAGCACACATCTGAACAATCATTAGCTTTAAACTAACAAAAATTATATATATAGCATTACCTGCGATAATGCTAGTGTGAATGCTATAAGCTGAATTTGGCTCCTGAAGATGCTGAAATTGATAGCTGAAATCACTAAAGCTAAAACCTGAAAACGCTGAAGCTGATAGCTCTCTAAAATATTAGTTCAATGCCAAATTAGCCTAAAAAACTGAAAAAATCCTAAGTTAGCCAAAATAGCTAGCATGTAGCTGGAATTTTAGCTAAACTCTAAAATAGCCTTTAAACAAAAAGAAAAATCCTAAATTAGCCAAAATAGCTAGCATGTAACTGAAATATTAGCTAAACTCCAAAATAGCCTAAAAACCCTAATTAATGCCAGAATAGTCCAAACACTCCAATTACATATAATATAAAGTAACGACTAATCGACTATGAAATTAGTTGTCGACTATTTTAATAGTCAATCACGCGTTGATTAGTCGACTACTCATGGCAGCCCTAGTTGACACGGTGGTGCAGAGGTTAGCACTATTGCATCCCAACAAGAAGTCGTTGGTTCAAGCCCCAGTGAAACCTTTGTGTGTTGAGTTTGTATATTGTCTCTCGTTTCATTCAAGTGGACTTGAAATTGTTCAGTGATGTAACATAGAGGATTGTGCGTCTCTGTCTGGTGTTGCATTGATCTAAGAACTCAATCAGGGTCATCATGGCTTTGTCTGGAGGAGTTGCAGTGAACTTAGAGATGAAGGGGAGATGACCTTCACTCAGCTGGAGACGTTGTCGTAATAGAACCAAAACACATTTTTATTCACCATATTTTTTACAGTAAATAAACTGGTAATACAATACAGTAATATCATTGTAAAGGGAACTTACTGTAGGAACATTTACGGTAACTGCTGGCAGCTGGACTGTATTTCATTTTAAAGTAATATAACTGTAAATCGTGTTAACAATTAAAAAGATTTCAGTAAATCAAAGAACATAAACACTGGAGCTCCACAAGTTTTATAAACATTCATTCACCTAAAATGATTTTAAAGGCTGCACCATGCTAAGATTTTTGTTCTGTCGGATGTGTTTCTGAGCTCCTTTAGGCAGACGCGTGTGGTTGTCATGGTGAGGAGATGAAGGTGTAGCTCTGTTTGCGATATTCTGTTTGGCATTTCCTCTCAGGGCGCGCTGACATCATGAAAGCTCTTTACTCCTGTGAACGTGAACGCCTCTCTTGCATTGGAGGATCGGCGTTTTCTGAACGTGACTCACAAAGCTTTCCCTTGTTGTCTTGTTTCATTGCTCCTCCCCTGCATTTACCCACCACATTGTAACCGGCTCTGACTCATGAGTGCTTAACTAAAGAAACACCGCTAATTCAGAGTGACGCCCCGAAATCAGCAGCTTGCTCGCGTAGAGTCAAACATGCTTCTTGTTGATGTAACGAGAAGGAGCAGTCAGGAACGTGTTTCAGGGTGAACTCTCGCCTCAAGCTGCTGCTTACGTTTGTTGATCTGCGCTCAGAAGAGAAGAGAAACATCTCAGTGAGAGCTAAATGTCAGCTTTAAAAGACAAAAAAATGTAATTTTTAAGTCAGATGAATAAGTTATTGCTTCCCCATCAGCAATGATGTAGGTGATGGCAGCCTATTTACACCCTGACAGCTCTCCGGTCCCCTCCTTCTCCTCCTCTCCACTCAGTCTGATTTCTCTCCACTGACCACATTAAATAAAAAAAACACTATAAAGGCCTCAGAGTTAAGAATCCCTCCTCTTCTGACCCTTTCTAAAACGAAGATGGAAAAGCAGTTCAATGGTTGGAGAAAAAGTCTGCTTTGTCAAGATGAAGGTCCCATTAAGACAGCTCAGGCTTTGGAGCTGTCACGAGGAGACAAGAAGCTGCCTTTTCAAGCATGAAAGCAAGAATGAGTCAGGAGCGCCCTCTTTTTACTCCAAGCCTTTTAGGATGTCATCATCTCCCTCTGAGACCGCCCCTCACGTCACCTCTGAAAACATCCTTCACTTCTGTCAGAGCCAGGAGATCCTGAAACACCTCCCCTCACTCTGTTACCAGATGTTATTTTAGGCCCTAAATTATATATACATATACATACATTAGCATACATTGTTATGCCCTCCTGCTGCTGTGTCTTTTTTCCATCCCCTGTCCTTCTGCTCACCTGGCAGGTGTGACCAATGGTACTTAATTGGGACCAGCTGGCCAATTAGATCAGAGGTTGAGATCGAGGTTGAGGTTCAGATCCAGGTCAAGGTCAAGATTGAGATTGAGGTTGAGGTCGAGGTTGAGATTGGGATTGATATCGAGGTCAAGGTTTTTGATATGCTTGTTTTTGTGATCGAGGTTAAGATTGAGATTAAGGTTGAGGTTGAGGTTGAGGTTGAGATTGAGATTAAGGTCGAGGTAGAGGTTGAGGTTGAAGTTAAGGTCGAGGTTGAGGTTCAGATCAATGTCAAGGTCGAGATTGAAGTTTAGGTCAAGGTTGAGATCAAGGTCAAGATCGAGGTTGAGGTCAAGATCGAGGTTAAGATCGAGGTAGAGGTCAAGATGAGGTTGAGGTTAAGATCGAGGTTGAGATTGAGGTCAAGGTTTTTGATTTGCTGGTTTTGTTTTGTTCCTCTCCTCCCTCTTTGTCCTCAGCAGTCTTACACTGCTGGGTTTTGTTATTTTAGTTTGGGGTTGGACCTTGGTAGTCTTAGTTTGTGGGCTTTGTTTGTTTCTTTTGAAGATTTTGGTTTTATTTCTTATGAAGTGAATTGAAATATAGCTTATTCGATCTTATGTGAATTTTTTCTTCACTCATTTCAAAAAAGAGAAGTTTACCTGCTGAAAGTTCAGCAACAAATACATAAACAGCCTTTTTGAATACTTTTAATCAGCTGAAAATAACGTCTTTCTGACAAAGAAGAGTTAATTCATCGCTTCTACATAAAGATCTTAGTAATGTCCTGCCAGATGGTTCTGATCCGGATGTCAGCTCGGACGAGGAAGTGAAGATCTTCATGGACTTTAATGCGTTTGCAATCCCTGTACAACTGCTGTCAAATGAGCCGCCGTTCACATTTCCGTGGTCACATCAAGAAGCTCCGTGGAGTCTGGTGGAGATTTTCCAGCGTTCTCAGTCCTGCTACCGTAAGTATTGGATGAAACTCACACCAAAAATCCAGTGATGCTGATTTGACCACAGAAATGTGAACGGCGGCTCATTTGACTGCAGTCAATGTGAAGATACCATCTTCTCTTCTCCAGAACCTGAACTAGACACTAGGAACAGATGAGGGTTTAGTGCATGTGCAGCAGAGCTGTTGATGGAAAGAAGATCATTCATTCAAACAGAGTCTGTCCAAGACAGTTTGATTGACAGAGATTTTAAAGGAGAAATACTAAAAAAATCCAAAAACAAAATGATTTCTTATTACATTTGTTCCCTTTCATAAGAATAATGCCACACAAATATGATTTTCAACATAGGGGGACTTTAATATCAACAAACAAACTGCATAAAATATGCATAAACTGCAAAATTCTAAACTAAACCAAAATTTTGAACAGTTCAAAACCAAATTCACATAAAGACTTGTCAGTCGATGGACATTTGTGGGCGTTGACAAAAGATGAAACACTTATACATATATATCACGCATGAATCATGAATTCTATTCGTGGACGATGCGCGAAAAGTGGCAGTGTGACATGATCTTCACTGTTTTGTGAGAAGCACGCTGCTCTCTTCCTGGTTTTGATCATGCAAACACCATTTATTTTTCCCTCCATCCTGGAGAAGTGAAAGCATGTGTAGGATCACCGGTATTGATCCGGACATGTTACGTTTTGCACTTTGAGGTATCTGCAGTAGGGCAGCAGCAGCTGCATCCTCACTCTGATGCATTCACAGTCTCCCTGGATGAGGATGAATTCCTGTTGAATTCCTAAACAGTCTGGTGTTTAACGGATAGAAGCTTTCCAGCAGGATGACAGGGACGCGCAGGGGTCCACTAAAAGACACAAGCTGCCCATTAAGATGCCTGTTCCCTGAACGCTCTGCGCTGCACCTGCTCACCTGTCTGCTGTCCTGCAGGAGGAGGAAGGTACCATTTAACCCTATACCAACATAGAACAGAAAAAAATCATCAAAAAGTTTTATTTTTTCCTGCTACTTATTCCACCTAAAGGGGACATCGAAGTTAAAAAAAAAACAATTTGAAGTGAAATTTAATGTTTATTTTTTCTAAAAATACATAGGGGTTCTATAAAAGTTACTATCTGGTTACTATCCAGACCTTTTTATCTTTTAACTTCAATTTTTATAAATACAAATGTTTTACTTAGTAATTGGCACCAGATGGTAACTGAATTTTTTTTTTTTTTATAAAAATTGAAGTAAAAAATATTTTTTTTCTGTTTACTATCTGGTGCGCACCAGTTAGTAATCAGAAAAAATATATATTTGTACTTCAGTTTTTGGGGAAAAAAATGTTTTTTTTACTATTTTCTTTTCCTTCAATGTCCCTTTAGGGCCTCCGTACCTTAGGGAGTAATACACACAATCAATATTTTTAAAAACATGTTTTCTAAATGTGCCCCATCATTTGGTTGATCAGGCAGTTAAAGGGTTAAAAATAAAGAGATTTTCTCTTGAGGAAAATAGTTTGATTTGTTCATTTCTACAAACTGTTAACTTTTGGCTGTTTAAATGCTTGACACATTCAGAAATAAAGCTTTGGGTGCTGAAGGTACAACTGATGAAAACACAAAGCTTGCCCTGGAGACGATTTTTTTTTGTCTTTGGTGACTTCACAATTCAGTTTAAACCCAGTGTTCCCAAGTTCATCAAAGCCCATTCTAAGCTCCCATGACCCAGTTCTCCTCACAGGAAGGTTTCTGTCATTCTGTCCAAACTAAAACTTTGCAGCTAAACTTGGAAACACTCAGAGTTTTGGTCTGATCTCCAACTTTTTGGGAAAAAACTGAGGAACACGAATATTTATTAAAAGGATAACCAAACAGGGAAGTTGGAGGCTGCACGTTTAGGGGTTCTCACATTCACATCTAGCTACTTTTTAAGTTCATTTTTGGACTTTTGTGGCCACATGTTAAACTAGTTGAACTTTGACCTATCAGGGACTCCAATTTGGTAGTGACAAGTGACCCGGTGTCCTTCCATTCACGGAAATGTCAAACATTTGAAAATAAATCGTGGAGGAGAAATTAATAATTGTAGTTTGTTTTTCATTTATCTGAATAGAGCGGATTTGCATCACTTCAACATTTGGCATGTGAACGTAGCATGAGGCTTAAAACACAAACCAATGCTGTTGAAATAGCAGAGCTGAAGATTCGTTAAGCACAACAGGATGACCATAGCTTCTACAGATTCAGCTCCATGATGTTTCCATCCAATATGGCGGCATGCCAGGTAGCTCAGCATGAAGACCTTCTCCTGCTTTGACGTGCCTGAAACGCCGTGCTCCTCCTCTCTCTGCGCTGTCGTTTCTGTCTGCAGCTCAGAAGCTTTTCCAGAGTCTCTCTGGCAGTGAAGCTGCTCCCTTCAGATGACTGCATGTAAAATAAGCGATCACGCTGACAGCTTTATGAATTAATAATTACTCGGTGTTACTCTGAAAGACTGCCTCTCCGCTCTTCAGAGCTGGAAACGGAGCCGGTGTAAGACGGGGGGTTTTAAAGGGAGTCGCTTCACCCCCACAGCTGACAGATAATGAGTCAGCGGCTCCCTCCGCTTGTTTGATGCCACGCTCCCGTCATTGGTTCAGTCGCTCCGACCAGCTCGGCTCCATCTGAAGTGTGATTCAAGTGATGCAGTCTTTGTCTCGTCATGAAAAGCTCCATGAAAACCACGTCTGAAGATGACTGCCAGACAGAGGAGACTGTATATAGAGAACTGGACTGAGTGAGTGTGATGCCGCCCATGGAGAATCTCTTATTTCTGGCTCCAGTTAAATGAAGCCAATTCCGTCGTCTGATTCCACCATGTTGGAGCCAGACGACAGTGATTGGTCTGAGTTGTAGCTGTTTATTTCTCTATAGAAGTCTGTGGGATTTTGGCTTCTTGGAACCAGCAGGTACTTCTTGTTCAGTCCAGTTCTCAGACACAGTCAATGAGACAGAGGAGAGCCCGATGGTTAAAGCTGATCTGGGAGTGTTTAGGAGGAAGAACAGCAGAGCTGCTGATGCATCTCCAAGAGTTATGGGCTCCTAAATGGGAAAGTGGGATGTGTCAGCAGGTACGGTGTGTTTCTGTGTCTGTAGGTAAAAATGTAACATGAAGGAGAAAATAGGAGCTTTTGTACTTTCTAAAGAAAAAGAATAGAAAGAAAAAGGAGAAGTCCAGTGGGAGCCGGAGCTGCCTCCCAAACCCTGTGGATCCATTCCCTCCACCCAACCACAGGTTTGACACCTCAGAGTGAGAGAGGACTCTCGCTCGTCCTCACATGAAATGCCTCACTGCAGCATGTGGACAAACGCAGTAACGACACTACAGAGGATTCACACGTCTCGTGGTGTTTGCAGCCAGGTCAGCCGCTGCTTCGGGGTGGGGGGACCCTGTGCATGCACATCACAGCGCTGATCCTGCAGCACAGCAGCTGTTACTGCCACCGCCTCCAAACACACACTTTCACTTTTCACTGCCCATGAATAAGTCATGTGGGAGGAGCAGCGAGAGCTCTTAGCAGCAGTTAAGAGTCAAGGCCCTGCTCGCTTTTTTTGGTTGACGGTCTGTTTTCATTTGTTTCATCTAAAGCAGGGGTGTCAATCACACAAGGGGCCAAATTCCAAAACACACCTTAGGTCACGGGCTGAACAGGATAAACATTTATGGAAAAGTCCAAGACTACATTTTAGCTAGTGTGAATGCTGTACACTGAATTTAGCAGCTGAAGATGCTGAAATTGATAGCTGAAAACGCTAAAGCTGATAGCCAGCTAAAATATTAGCTAAAAGCCAAATTAGCCTAAAAAGCAAAAAAAAAAAAAAACTTTGGTTAGCCAAAACAGCCAACATGTAGCTGAAAAATAGCTAAACTGCAAAACAGCCTAAGAAACTTTTAACAAAACCTAAATTAGCCCAAGCAGCTAGCACGTAGCTGAAATATTAGCTAAACTCCTCAATAGCCTAAAAAAATGGAAAAAAATTTAAATTTAGTCAAAACAGCTAGCATTTAGCTGAAATATCGTAGTAAATGTTAAAACAGTCCAAAAAGCTACTTTAAAACTGTAACTTTTTAACATTATTATGAATAATAAAAAGGCAGGAATATTATTCCAGAATAAACCAACTTAAACCTTCAATAAATTTCAATATTTTACTCTCTATAAAAATATATTTGTCAAAATTATACAAGTTAGAAAAAAAAGTGCAAGATAACATCGGGCCATTAATAGCAATAACATAAAATGGAGAGCCGGATAGAATTACCAGGGGGGTCGGATACGGCCCCCGGGCCTTGACTTTGACATGTGTGATCTAAAGAATTTTAAAATGTTCATGTCTAAACCCGGGTACCCACACTTTTTTGAAACGACCAGAACCAAAGGACTAACCTTAATAGATTGACGCCGCAGCGTCAAGCTCACAAATGCATTTTTTTGATTGCACTATAAAAGAAGGGCGGGGCCACCGGAGGATGAGAAGCCCTGATATAACGGGAACAGACAGCACGTCAGAAAACGACGACACATCAAATTTTGACGTGGAGGACTTAACCATGTGACGACTTGGGAATGAGAATGTGTTGATTTAGGAAGTAGACATTATTTTATTACTGAAGTACCCAAATTGGCACCAAGTAGGAACCAAAACTGAAACAAAAGAACCGCTTTGGCACCAAATAAACCCAGTCGGTGCCCAACACTAGTCTGGACTAACTCCTTGAGTGATGCAACCTGAGTGTGTTTCAGTGAAGCCCGAGTGGACAGCTGTGTCCGACCTCTTCTCTCTGGGTTCAGTCCTGAGACAACAGTAGAGCTAGATTTGACCACTACAGCATTTACTGAGAAGGAAATACTGTGTACTACTCATAAGACTTTAGTAACATGCAGATAATGAAGACACATGAAAAACTGACGTCTAAACTCAGCCGTCATGATCAGTGTTGTCTCAGAGCGCCCATCTTTTCTGGTTTCTTATTGAGCTTTGTTTTTATTTTATTTTGATATCTGGAAGATGCTTCAGTTCTCCAAAGTGTTCGTTTTTATCTCTTTGGAATAGTGTTTCTGTTTCTGGAATTTTGGTTTGATTTCTAATAAGTCATATTTTTATTAATATTATTTGTTTTGCCTTTTTAAATTGTGAGCTTTAAAATCGCCACATCAGTAATAAAGACACTAAATTCATGAACTGTTATCTTTATAGACATTTTATCCCTGGTCAATAGTTATTTTAGAGCACGTGTGCTAAAGTCAAGGCCTGGGGGCCGGATCCGGCCCTCCAGATTATTTTATTTTTTTTGTATTAATGGTCTGATGTTATCTTTCACCTATCTCTAACTTGTATAATTTTGACAGAATATATTTTTATGGAGAGTACAATATAGAAACGTATTTAAGGTTTAAGTTGATTTATTCTGGAATAATATTCCTGATGGCTTTTATTCATATTAATGCTAAAAAATGACGCAGACAGAGAGATCCAGAGCATTTCCTCAACTGGCCGATGTGCCGCTAAAAACAAAGCAAAAATCCAAATAAAGCGCCGCCCGCTCACAGCTGGAGTGTCCGTTTTCAATTTTTTCTTTCACAAAAGCGACTTCAGCTTCTGTCATGTGTTATGCAGAGAAAACGGCCACACAGCTGATCTCCTTCCAGCCGGAACGCCACTCCGGAACGCTCCGGCTTACTTTCACAGCTATATATAATTTACACAACAAACTACAGAAAAATATCATGAAAAATGTTTTAAAAAAAGTATCAGAGCAAAAACATTTTTTTCTGGCAAATAGAATGAGTACTTGCTGTTTATTTCTCTATAGAAATCGTGGAACCAGTCGATACTTCCTGTTTAGAATTCCGCGAGGGGGTCACTACAGTCCAGTTCTCAAATACAGTCAATGAATCAAGCTGAAACTTTCAAACAAAATGAATAACAAGAACTTCAAACAACACACGATTTCCACGGCTTGATACTGTAACATCTGACCTGCGGTCACGTGTTCACTCAGACCTGGCTCCGGGGGCGTGGCTTAAATGAAGAGGATCACCACTGAACCAATGGAAAGAGCATTAGAAATGAAGACGACTAATGTCAAAGGAAAAGGAAGAAAAGAGGCACCAGCTGGAACCAGATAGAAAGCAGGAAAAAGCTTTTTATATCCCCAAATATTATCATGTAGTCTGAATAACTGCATTCAACTGGTTCAACTCAACATTTGAAACAACATTCAGTCATTTATCAGATTCTTCAGACTTCAAAATTCTGAGTTTTGATCATTTTTATGGGTTCAAAATAAATAAAAAAAAAACCTGTTGGGAACTGAAATGTAATGCAATATTATTTTTAATAAACAAATTTCTTACCTGTTATGCAAAGTTTAAAAATATAATTTCATTTGTTAAATTAAAAATGTTAAGATTTAATAATCATTTGTACATTTTAAAACCAAAAAAAGAAAAGAAAATAATCATAAAACGTAAATGTCTTTAATCCATGACAGAAACACACAGGTGTGTACAATAAATTCTATTCTATTGAATGTTTATTATTCTTTTTATTGAAGCAAACAGAAAATCCAACTTCAAACAGAAAAACTTATCGATTCAACTTTAGTGTGAAATGTGATTTTTTTTTCCTATTTTTTGAACCAACTTCTGTATATTTTTATCATTTGCACATGTTTCCGTGCGTCGCTGAAGTTTTCTCTAATTAAACTTTGTGGCTCCGTCAAGACTTCAGACTTATTTATAGTATTTTTTTTTTTTCATTTGAGAAAAAGTGAGAAAACATTTTAGGAAAATGTGATCTTTCAAAGCATGTGGTGATTAGAGTCAAACAATGTGAAATTCTGAAAAGCTCAGAAATTCATGGAAATGAACTGTTGCTGCTGAATGAGGAGAAACGCCTCAGCTGTGCTGCAACAGTGCCCCCTAGTGGAAGATCACAACTCTCAGTGTTTTCACGGTTTATTCTGAAGTGACGATGCAGAGAGGAATGCAAAAGTAATGAATGCATTTATAACTATCGTTTTAATCAGTGTCACACCTAGCATAACAATTCAAACATTAAAAAACACCACAAACAAAAAATAAAACTGTTTTCTTTTGATCATCTTTCAGACAGAATTGAAATGAAGAATTAAAAAAAACTTTTTTATGATTTTGACACTGAATATGTCATTTTACATGGTACATTTCTAAGTTATGATGGAGTATTAGGGTCACCATACCAGATAAAAAAAACAAATATGTTGTTGTTGTAAAATTATCACAAAAAAATATATAATTTTGCAAGAATAAAGTAGTAAGATTATAACAAAAAGTCAAAAATTTACAAGAGTAAAGTTGTACTTTTATTTAAAAAAACAACAACAACAATTTACCAAAAGTTGTATATTTATGCTTCAAAAAAATCAGAAAATTACAAGGAAAAAAACTCTTTTTTTACTTAAGTAAAATTGCCTTTCAAACTACTTGAAAAAGTTAGTCGAACATTACCTGTTTAATTTATGTCGTTGATAATTCAGAGAAATCAAATGGACATTCCACTCATCTTGTGTCCAATACTTTAATCTTTTCAAAATTTACACTTTTATTTTCATGAAATTACATTGTTTCCAAAATAGCATGACTTTCTCTTTTTAAAATTACAACTTTTCATATCATTATACTTAAATTTTAATTGTCATAAAGTGTAGACTACTTTATTATCATAAACTTTTGACTTTTTAGTTATATTTTACAACTTTTTTCTCATAATTGATCAACTTTTGTCTCACATATTCATATATTTTTAGTTCTATGGTGAGCTCCAAACAACAAGAGAAGACAATAAATAATTGTATTATGATGAAAATGTTTTAAAAGGATTGATGTAAGGCAGCGGTCTACAACCTGTGGCCCTTTTATCTCTTTATTGTGACTCTTTTTATTAGCTTTAATCTAAAATGCTCATGATTGAATGAATAAGAGATAGTTTAGTTTTGTCATTTCTGTTTAGATTTTTAACATATCAAGCATCTAAGCAAAAAAAAAATGGTTTACTGTTAGAAATTCTGTAGAAATGTTCTTTAAATTTGTATTTTTAATTTATATCAAATAAATAAAAGTTTCTTAATGTATTTTTATTTTTGTAAATTACACTAAAGTCGTTTAAGTTTTAAACAAATGTGGTTTAAAATGATTTGTGACAAAAAATACACTGAGTGGACCACAAGCTCCCTGCTCTAAAGTCTGAGCAATGGGGAGGGGAAGGGGGGCGGGGTTGCTCTTGTAAGCAGTCCCAAAACTCAGAGGGGAATTTCTGAATAACTCCTGCCGCTCTGCAGAAACTATGTCCTAGAAAACGACTATTACAAGAAAATTACTACAATAAAATATTGTACGACTTTTTTTTGTCTTGCTTTTTTAACAGGAAATTCTTAATGTTCCTTTTTCAAAAGCAGCAAAAAGTGCAGCTGCTTCAGCCCCAATGTTCAAATGCTATTTCAATGCTATGTTAATTTCAATGTTCAAATAAAATTGACACAAACTGTGCACACAAAATGGTAACTTGGGGACACAAAATGCTAATTTATGCATTCAAAATGCTAACTTGTATGCAAAAAAAATCCTGACTTGTGCACCTGGAATGCTTACGTGCACAAACAAAATGCTAAGTTACACACACAAATGCTAACTTGTTCACAAAATACTGATTTATGCACACAAAATACTCATTTTTACAAAACAAATCATTTGAGTGCAAACAATTTCAACTTGTGTGCACAAAAACAGAATGCTAATGAGTGCATTTAGAATACTAATTTGTACATACAAAATACTGACTTGTGCTAACATGTGCACAAAATATCTTAATTTATGCACACAAAATACTAATTTATGCACGCATTATACTTATTTGTGCACACAAATGTTGACTTGTGCACACAAAATATTAATTAATGCATGCAAAATGCTAACATATGCACACAAAATACTAATTTGTACGTCCAGAATGAAAACTTGTGTGAACCAAATGCTAAACTTTTACTATACTAATGTATGTACACAAATGATGTGTGCACACAAAATACTAATTAATGCACACAAAATACCAATTAATGCACACAAAATACTAATTAATGCACACAAATGCTAACGTGTGCACACAAAATATTTATTTATATGTCCAGAATGCCAAAATGCTAACCCTTTTCACAAAATGCAAATTTATGCCCAGAAAATGCAAATTTATGCACACAAATGATAATATATGTGTCTAAAATGATAATGTATACTCAAAATATTTTTTTGCACACAAAATAATAACAACAGTGATCCATTTTTAATGCCTTTAAACCGTCAACAATGACTTCCTGATTTCGCAATGCAGAATGTTATGTTTAAATTTAAGTTTGACATGTATTCCAGACTCCGCCACTAGACGGTCAAGTGGTTATGGCTGCGGACTCACATTCAGAAGGTCATGGGTTCGAATCCCGCTCAGGAATAGTCCACATTAAATATTTGTTTTTACTTTTATATTTTATTTTTACCTTAAAACTGTTCAATGCAGGTGAAAGAAATATTTTTAACACAGACAAATACAATAATTGACAAACTGGTGACATGGGGAGAGGGGGGGTGATACATTTTAATGCCTTTAAACCATCAACAATGACTGCCTGATTTCGCAATCCAGAATGTCATGTTTAAATTTAAGTTTGACATGAATTCCAGACTCCGCCACTAGACGGTCAAGTGGTTATGGCTGCGGACTGACATTCAGAAGGTCATGGGTTCGAATCCCGCTCAGGAATAGTCCACATGAAATATTTGTTTTTACTTTTAAATTTTATGTACTGGCATATCCTCATCATAGGAGGAATCTGAGAAGATGAACTCTGATTCCACAACAAAAGAATCGTCTTCACTGCTCCCAGAGTCCACATCGAGGATTATTTGAAATAGAGCTAAGGGTTTCAGAGGAGTGTGAGTCTTGCTGCTATTGGAATGTTTGTCTTTTTGACTTGAAGATGTCTATGTTTATAAGTCATAAACATGCACTATATGACCAAAAGTATCGGCTCACCCATCCAAATGATCAGAATCAGGAGTCCTAATCACTCGGTTTGACCACAGGTGTATAAATCACTCCTCAGGCATGCAGATTGTTTTTGTAAACATTAGTGAAAGCATGTTTTGTTCTCAGGATCTCAGTGAATTCCAGTGTTGAACTGTCATAGGATGCCACCTGAGCAACAAATCCAGTCTTGAAATGTCCTAAATATTC
>NC_050519.1:21370203-21398353 GCF_002922805.2 Oryzias melastigma | reverse complement strand
GTGACCCACCATGACACAACAATGGGCTCTCGGACTAGAGGGGGGGAACTCTTCCCTGCGCAAATTTGCGCAGGCTTAGGAATTCTAGCGTTAAGACCGGAATGTCGTTCACTAGGAGTTATACTGCAGCAAACACCAACAGCTGGGGCCTCAATGAGAGCAGGAAGTGCTGTGCTTTACCTTTCAGAATAAAGACTTCTGGGAAAAAAGAGCTTGAAAGTTACATGTTGCTAATGTCTTCTGGGTTCAGAATTTTTTGGATGTTGATAAGAAGGGAAGAAGGGTTTTTATCTGTAGCATGGCCAAGGAAAAGAGTAAAAATAAATCCACTTTTGCTGCACTGAAGCTTCCTAGCAGGCAGAGCAGACAGAAACATCACAAGTCATACTCCCAAAAAAGTTAAAAACCTGAAAGCATTCATGATTTTCTTTGCTTCACATTTACGATTTTGAAGAATTTTAGATAAAGAGAGGAGTCACTTCTCTTCAGGTGAAGGGGGTTCCTATGGGAGACATATAGAGTAAATGACTGACATGGATATGTGCCCTCATCTGCAGTGTAACAGACTTTGTATTGATCTGTCGTAGCAACAATGAATCTGGATCTAAAGACAAAGGTCTTCATTTACTGTCAGCGTCTTAAGCTTTAGTCACGACTCCCCTTACGAGTGGAAACGAACCGTCTGCAGGTGAAAATGGTCAAACCTGTATGGAGCACACAGGTGGTCGCCCGCTCTGTGAACCCGTCGGGCAAAAATGTTTCTGGACATTTTTTCTATGGGTATGCTGCTCATGACAGGTTGTAGTCAGGGGTGAATGAGGGTGAAGAAGGTGAAATATAAGCTGGCTTTCTAACCCTCTGACCCCTCTGTTCTCACATAATCATTGTAAACAGATCAAAAGTTAGACAATTCCAGCGGGTCTGACATTAAAGTCAAACTTATTCCTGTTGTGATGTTTTCTACTGCGGTCAGTGAGCTGCTGTTAGCTCAGCCGTGGTTCTAACATCACTCCTCTTTGCTTTTGTTCATAACTGACTGATCTCCTGGAAAATAAAGATAAAAAATGATCAAATGAATTGAAAACTGTTGCCAATCTTACAATTATTCCCTAAAATATCCCATAGAATAACAAGTAAATTTATCCTGGGAAGTGATTAAATGTGTGCAGACATTCACATGCAGGTATAAATGTGGCCAACATGAATTTCTATCAGCTTTTGTGCTTGATTACACTAAAAATATGTGCAAATAACATCAGCCAAAATAGAACTCGTTAGAATAATATCTGCTCAAGTGATATTGTCAATAGAACCTCAAATATTAAAGGATTATTCAAATTTATATTTAGGTTTGTGAACGATGAAAATACAGTTCAGCAGGACATTCATAAAATAATTATTGTACATTTTTTCTGTTGAGATTGATTAGGTTACCTTTTATTATTTATGTAAAATTGTGTCAAACAGGTTCAGCTGTCAGCTTTGCCGTTCTAAATGCAAACACCAGAAGTAATGATTCCCATTTTCGGCCCTGTTTCCATGTCATCTGACGTCACCGTGAAAAGGGTCTGTTGTTATCATCCACAGAATCTGTTTATTTTGGATGAAACCAGCTAATTCTGGATGGAGATGCCCTCTTGATCTATCATTCTGGATTTTAAAAAATGTCTTTATATTGAGCAATACTCCAATGTTCTTTAATAAACTTTAGCTATTGCAGTTCAGCATGTTATTGATCTATTTTGTGATGTTTTGTAAAAACCTGCTTCCAGAAATGTTTCAGACATTTGTAGTGAATGCACAAAGATCTGCGGTTCAGGAGCTCATGGTTGGTCCATGAGAATGGTCTGAAGCCCTCAGTTTGTCTAAATGAATCACAGCGTCTGCCGGCCTCAGCAGCATGTGCCCTCCTCCAGATCAGTTTCAATAAAGGGATTGCTCCAGGACTTCCTCTGACTCATTCGACAAACAACGAAGACGGAGCTTTCCTCCAGAGAAGCCCCGCTCCGTGTGTGCTGTGCGGTCCATTAGTCTGTTCACACAAACATCCCCGTCCGAAACAATCACCTCTGGGTTGTTCTGTACAACACGACTGAATCCTCCAGAACAACCAGCACCAGCTTGATGAATCATGCAGTTTGCAAATGAACTGCAAAATGCTCATCGCGCCACAGAAGTACTTTGCAAATCTTAGGATGCTGCTGTGGCTGGAACTCTGGGGGATGTGTCACCGACTGGAAATGTCAGAGGCAGAAAGCATGTTGACTGAACTGCACCAAACTCTACTATGGACCCTAAAATATTTACTGCTGAGATTGCAGAAAATGTGTGAAAAGGGAAGTGCAGCCCGAGGGTTAGAGTCAGAACTCGGAATAAGAAAACAGCACATTTACAGAAAATGCAAAATATTGGAACGAAAAGGGAAAAGTAGGAGTGGTTTTATTATTTAGCGTCAGATTACTCTATCATCTTACCTCCACAAACAGAAAGCAAGGAAGGATTGAGCTGCTGCTCTTCACGCCTGGTTTCTGCTCAGCCGCTCTCCCTTTGTCTTTTTCTCTGAACCAACCCATCTTCCCGAGTCTGTATCCTGGAGGAGACAGAGGGCAAAAGTTAGGGGGAATCCAGAAAGAACTAGAAAAGGTGCATTACATGCAATAATGCTGGTGTGAATGCTTTTGCTGAAAATAGTCACTGAAGATGCTGAAGCTTTTTCCTGAAAATAGTGATGCAATTTACCTTATTTGCTCTAGGGATTTTCTGAAAATTCAAAAAATATTTGCAAGATGTTAAATTTGGAAAAAGACTGAAAATTTTGTTAAAGAAGTATGAAAGAGTGCTGAAGTTGACCTAAATTTAGGATTTTTTTTTTTTTTATTAGAATTGCTTAAAAATCCCTAATAAATGCCAATTTTGCACAAATATTCAGTGTTTTGCTTAAATATGAGCTAAACTCCAAAATAGCATAAGATTCTTCAGGAAACTAATTAGTCAAAAAGTTAGCCTGTTGCTGAACTAGAAGCTAAGCTCTAAATTAGCCTATAAAAACCTCAGCAGATAAAACATTAACCCAAAACTTTTGCATGTTGCTAAACTGTTCAGTAAGCTCCAAATTTTTGGAAGATTACTACAGAAGATGAAAACATAGCCCATGAATATATTTAAAGGCTTGTTCCTAATCTACTTAAAATTTAGAAATTTGAAGACTTTGTCATTAATTTTCTATTTGGTATATTTTGCTTGATATTTTAAAAACTGTAAAGTTTATGAATGCCAAAAATACAAGCAGTAATGCCCTGACCAAGCTGAGCATTTTGATAACAAGATTGATGAAATCACTGAAAGTGTGATTGAGTTATTAAGTGCCAAAAAAAACATACGGAAAGGAGGAGAATCACTGTAGTGTTTACTGCATTCACACAATTAATCTTTGTATTTGTGAGACATTTCTGAAAGAAAACCTTTATAAATGGAGGGGAATATTCACTGTTGCAGCAATATACAACCATGAAGTAGTGTTTGTGCTAGTAAAATATAACCTGACATTTCATTTAGTGCGGTCTTTGGGTGGAAACTTGTAGTTTTGTCTAAGCCGTTTCCTGTGTTTTACCCTTTCCGACCACTAGAGGTCCCCTGTTTCTTTGGACGTCCACCTGCATTTACCATGCATCCTCCTAAAACAGGTGTTTTCTTTGCTATCGTTCTGGCTCGAGTTTAGAATGCCTGTTTAGTGTATTACATATTACAATATAACAGTTTTCATCTACAGTAGGATGAACGGACGCCACCAGAGTCATAGAAGGTCCTCAGAAGCGACTCCTTCACCCCAAATGACCGCCGTCTCCTCAGCAGCTCCTGCTTCAGGCTTACTGCTCCCATCAGCCCTCTTTGCTGTGTGTCGTCATTGGAGACGAGTCTTAAAATCCTCACAAGTCCTCTGAAGAACACAGCGCTCTGTTTGTGTCTGAAGTCTGCAGTGTAGAAGATGAAGAGGGCCAGGACGGTCCCCCCGGGGGGCCAGACTTCAGCTTAAGATACTTATACATTATGAATTCTGTAGAACTTGTGGGTGAATATACTGAACATGCTGCACTGCGCTTTGCATTATTTATTTCCACACCAGTCTGTAAATGTAAACTAAAAAAATATATTCTATGCAGAAAGGCGACTTAAAGAGTTTACAAATGTTAAAAGCTTTAGAACCCTTAAAACTAAATTAATAAAAATAGAAATGTGACAGTGAAGAAAACATGTTAAAAGATCACAAATGTTATGTTATTGTGCTTCATTTATCTGTTATTTGGGTTTCCGTTCAATAAGAAGGGTTTTTGTTGAAGAGAAAAAACAACTGAACGCTGCAGAAAAGATCAAAATTAGATGTCTATTAATGCAGAAAGTGAACAATTTCTATGATAAGAATATGGACGATAAATTGTAGAAGTTAATCCAAAAAAGTCCAGAATTATTTAAATAATTTGTTTATTTGTTTTTCAAATTAAAATCCATAAAACGAAAAACGATTTGTTTTTTTGTTTTTTAACTTGAATTTTTCCCTTTTAATTTTAATTTGGAAAACAAATGAAAGTATGATACACTTATTGTTATTTGTTTGCTCTATTTTCTATTTAAAAAACAAATCAAAGAAGCGATTTCTTTTTTCGTTTTTTCTTTTTTGATTTTAAATTGAAAAACGAAGAAAAATAAAGATACACAGGTTTATTTCCCACTCCTTAAGTTATGTTTATAATTCATTAGTTTAACAGAAACATTAGTAAATGTGTGGTGTTCTATGATGATACTGTTTCCAAAACAAGTTCAAAGCTTTTAATAAAATAGGAGCTCCGAGATAAAGTTTTTAACTTCATCTTGAGGACATATAAATAAATAGTTTGAGTTTTTCTTTAATCAAATCTTATTGGATCAGGAGTAGATTAAAAACTGTGGTTTAAAAAAGCTCAGGTCTGTGACACCAAGAGAGGCCAAAGTCTTCCTTCACTGCTCCATTCTGATCATCCACTTGTAGACCAATAGATCCATGAACGTCTTTGTTTTCCTCGTCTGAGCTGGAATCTGGATCAGAACTGTACGGATGGATAGCTGCTATACTGCTCAGCGTTTCTTTTGATGTGCTAATGTTGGGTTGGAGTTGTGAGGGGCTGTAAGCTAGCAGGAGAGAGTGTAAACCAAGGGATGATGGGAAATCAACGTAGGGTTTCTCCCGCCCACAACTCACAGGTGAATTTCTGATCAACCCCTGCAGGTCTGTAGAAACTAAATCTGAAAAAATAATTTCATTTTGGCTTAAAACTGCACAAAAGGAACACTTTTACATGAACATGTAATTGGAGTCGAACTGCTTTTTAACCGTGCTGCTGAAAAATGTCTGAGGCTGAAAACTCTAAATGTGGTCGCGCAGTGACCCACTTTTAAACTGACATTGGCTATGAATGACTTATAATATCTGGATGAAGTTGCTGATTTACAACAAATTGATGAACAAAATCAGACTTTTTAAATACGCTTTTGGGAAAAGACAGAAATCAAAGATTCCTCGTTAGTAAATGATCAACCTTTGCTTCTTAATGTTTTCCATCTGGGAAAAATCTTCTTTTACTTTGAATTTTAAGAAATGTGGATGATTTAAAAACACTGGAATTCTCCACAGCAGCAACATTTTTAAAAAGTTAACTTTTATAGGGTTATGTCCGCTCTACTACCAGATTTTTTGTAATGTTTGAGTTTGAGCACAACAGCAGGAATTATTGGTTCTTGTGTTTTGAGTCGTCCTGAAATAAAACGTGAAAACCAGATAAATAGTGAGAGTTGAGCGACAAGTCTTACAGACAAGAACTTGACCCACACATTTAGATTTTTTTAGATTTTGTTTAACAAAAAATTCACCAAACGTTGAAGAACAGTTCTATTTTAAGAATGATAGAACTGCTTTTTTCCTCTTCAATAAAGTCTTTATTCATACAAACTCATCAATGAATGCACATAGAGTCATATTTGTCCTTTTTTGTCATATTGAAATTTTGACTGGTTCACTAGTAAGTTTACTTCTATAAAATATTCCTTCCTTCAAATTCCAGCTTCACCTGAACACAGAAAAGGCCTGCGGGATAAACAAAGCATCCAGCCGGGCTCTTAGCAGGCTTTCAAACATCACAATATGCCCGCCCAGCCTGTTTCAGAGAGCTGGTGTTTGTGTGTGATCCCTGTTCCAAACAAAAGAGGGTAAATGCAAAAGTCTCTACCGCTTGAAGGCAACATGCAGCGCAAAAGACACAAGAAAGAGAAGGAAGAGTGTAATAAAATACAAAACAGAGACGGGAATCTGGACTTGAGTTGCACTGGGAGACCGTGTCACTCTGCCACCAAGTACGATTAGCTACATTTGTTACATTGTTGGATTCAGATGTCCATCGAGGGTCTCGGCTACAGGTCTTTACGTAAATTCAGGAACCCCCGAGCCAGAGGCACACCCCCTCAGACTGAACCAAAACAATCCACTGAAGGTGTGATAAGCAGAGCCCGTTGTCATGGAAACCTGCATTCATCCCCTCTCCATGACCCTTTCTCTAGATTCAACGCCTTTGTGACTAATTCACTGATGAATTACATATAAACAGCACAATAATCACTCACTGTTCATGCGCGACTCTCGTATTGTGTGATGGGTGTTTAAATCTGCCGATCTCTCACCCCTCCAGGAGTCTATACACCAGGGGTGTCAAACTCAACCGCACAGGGCACCACAATCCAAAACACACCTTAGGTCACGGCCGAACAGGATAAACATTTATTGAAAACTTAAAACTACATTCTTAAAACTTTAAAACTTTAACTTTTTAACATAACTATGAACTAGATATATAGCATTATGTGTTAACACTAGTGTGAATTCTGTAAGCTGAATTTGGCTGCTGAAGATGCTAGTGCTGATAGCTGAGAACGCTGTAGCTGATAGCCAGCTAAAATATTAAATAAATGACAAATTAGCCTAAAAACATTAAAAAAAGCTAGCATGCAGCTGAAAAATAGCTTAACTCCAAAACAGCGTTAAAAAAAGCCTAAATTAGCCAAAACAGCTAGCATGAGCTGAAATATTAGCTTAACTCCAAAATGGAAAAAAAAAAACAAAAAACAAAAAAAAAAACAAAATGAGCTAAAACAGCTAACATGAAATATTAGCTAAACTCCAAAATAGCAAAAAAAATGTTAGTATATGCCAGAATATTCCAAAAAGCTAGCACAATGTCATTTTTTTAATATTTATAAAGTCATCATTTTTATTCCAGAATAAACCAATAGCCTTAAAAAATCTTAGTGAATGCCAAACAGAGCTAGCATAATGACAATTTTTAAAACTTGAAAACCGTAACCATGAATAAAAACAGGCAGGAATATTATTCCAGAATACATCAACTTCAACCTTAAATAACTTTCAATATTTTATTCTCCATAAAAATATATTTTGTCAAAATTATCCAAGTTAGAAATGAGCGCAAGATAACATCGGGTCATTAATAACAATACGATAAAATGATCGGGAGGGCCGGATCCGGCCCCCGGGCCTTGACTTTGACACATGTGATTTACTGAGAGGAGGTCTCCCTTTAACCTTGCCCAGACCATAGACGGTATATAAAATAACTGGACAGAGCAAGCCCCCCTACTTCCGTGTTCCATATAGGAAGTACCACTGGGTTGCAAAAAGGCCAAAGTCTCATTATATTTTTTAAATATATTTTTAAGATATTTTTTTCCATTATAACAAGTTATTAGAGTTATAAATTGACCAATCAGATGGCTCAATAATCGTTTGTGGGTCTGACGTCGACCGTCTGGGGGGTTTGATTGACAGATGACGGGTAGCCAATGGGAGCAGACTTCATCAATGGGTCCGTGAAGACCTTTTAACACCTACTTTACAATTCAACAATGTACCAGTCATTGTTCTACTGTTGTTTTCCTCAATGGAATGTACCGATGCAGCAGTTTGAAACAACAAGAGGAGCATGCTGTCGACATTTTTAGATGAGGATTTACTCTGTAGAAATAGATTTCACTCTGAGGTTATGTGCTTTGGACTTTTTGTTTGTTTAACGTTTGTTTTTCTTTTTTTTTTTCACTTTTTTTTATTGTAGCTTATAAATTACAAGTTACATATATGCGCATAAAGTCACCAATCAAAGTTTCATCTTCGGCGCACTTTTCCAGCTTCAGCCTGAATTAGACGCAGCCGTCTGAGGAGCGCCAGACAAACTTGAAAGGACCTGGTCGTATTTTCAAACAGAAAAAAGATCCAGCTGTTCACTTGTTAGGATGGTTATTTATTTTAAATACCGCTGAACGCGCTTCTCACGTGCATCTGATCAGACGGTAACCTGGCCGCGCATGTGAAGTAACACTGCGGCGCGAGGGGGACACGCGCCGTTCTCCAGCGGCGTCACCCAAATGCTCCTTTTATCTCGACAAAAAGGAATAAATGTAAGTAAATCCAAAAGCACCGCTGACAGAATCAAATGTTGGAATGGTTCTCCCTCAAAGGCTTCAACAATGACTTGTACGATTCTCTCGAGCCGCCGACGCTGAAGTTGGCTTCCGATTCACAGCGAGACGTTCCACTGTATTTTTCGAACTCAGACCACCTAAAAACAGGTCCTGTTCGAAAAAATCGGAAGCCAGCTTCAGCCTCGTCGGCTCGGGCCGGCGTTATTAAAGTAGAAGCTGTTTACATCCTGCGGTCTCGTGGTAGAGGCGTGGAAAGAGGCAGACGGTTGCAATAAACTCACTCCAGATTGGCGACAGTACTTCCTGTAGATTCCATGACTCAGCTATGACTCGAACCAATCGCTGAAGATTGTTTGCAAATGGCGGTATCCATTTCAGGAATTGACGGTGAAAGCGGCGGCCTACTTTCACGAGGAGAGGAAGTAATGCATTTCCAATGGGGGACCTCAGTGCTCGCTCAGTTTATTATTTTTACAGTCTATGGCCCAGACGAGTTGGGTCTCTCGCTGAAAGCAGGTTGTGGGACGGGGCTGGGTATGGCAGGCATGGATACGACTCTGGATAAGTGCCGGCCCCTTTTTGTGGACCTCTCAGCTGGGGGTCCCCGTCTTGGCCTTGGCTGGCACCAATAAATACTTAGTACGGACTAGAGATCTCTGACTGTTTAATTAGAACAAAGCATCGCGAGCGCCATGATGCTGACGCCATGTGATTTCCGTCCAGTGCTCTGAATGTCAAAGTGAAGAAATCCAGTAAAGCGCGGGTTTACGTGTTCTTTGTGTGGCTTATTCGTACTTCTGCTGTGGTTTTAACCTAGTTCATTCGTGATATATCTGTGAAAATTTTACATAAAAGACCACAACTGTTCTTACTTTTTTCACCTATTAACATATGACAACGCAAATCGAACTTACTGGCAACGTGATATGGTCTTAAGTCTCACTCTGGGCCTTAGAGGGTAACCAAACAGGGAAGTTGGAGGCTGACTCCACCCACAGCCGAAATGTGAAAATCCAGTCAGGGGGCGGGGCTTGGGGGAACAGGACTGGGTGGGACTTCTAAAACTTGCATGGTTTGACCAATGACAAAGTTCAACTCAATTCAATCTTTAGGGGGCAGCACACCGATGTTTTTTGACAATATTTTTAAGAATGAAACAATCTTATTATAAATGATCAAAAATGTTATCAATGACCAACAGACAGCACTTTTAAAGCCCCATTTATAGAGGTCAACAGACAAGAAAAGTTAATTTAGGGTTTGTTTTCCCTTTAAGATTCAAATTTGAGACTCAATCTCAAAGGTTTAGGGTTTGAGATTTGGGACTTGTGATCATTGTTCATTTATGTATCCTTATTTTTAGCTTCAGGACATGGTTGTCAGCTCCAACTGTAAGGGGTCTCTTGTGAGTATTATTGCATGTGTTCCTGAAAGTTGTTTACAGTTGTTTATTGACAATATGTGCCGGTAAAATCTTCATTTTAAAAATATGTTTCAAATATACAACTACAGACTTGACTTGGAAACTGGAATTTGTGAGAATTAAAGAGCAAATGATCCATACAGAAACAGAAAAATATCAAGACTTAGAAAGACATTTCTGAGCTAACGCGTCTGATGGCAGTGATTTATTCTCAGTAGCCTTTTCCAAACGCTGACAAGGGTGACAAGCCTGCAGCTTAATTAGTATGGAAAAATCTGTCATCTGCTCAGAGTGCAGAGCACAGAAACAGTGCTAAAGGCTGAATAAGTTTCTATCTGCTTTGTGCTCTGTTTGCTTATCTTCCAAACTCACAGAACGAGTTAAATCGCGTTAAAGCTGCTCACTTCTTTTGCTTCATGATTCAATCTTTTTTGATATAAAGAATAGACTTTCAAATGTGACTTTAACCCTTTAACACCTGAGGGATTGCAAAATCTTTAACATTTTGTAACTTTTCAACCGTTAACACAATCATGCCAGCAGATTTTGAAGGTGAAAAGCGGCTAGTGACACAATTTACTTTAATTGCTGAAGGGATTTGCTGAAAATGGAGAGGCTATTTGCAAAATGTTAAATTTGCCAAAAGACTGGAAATTTTGTTAAAGAACTGTGAAAGAGCGCTGAAGTTGACCCAAATTTCTGAAAAATCTGTGGTAAAAGTTGCTCAATACATGCCAATTTAGCAAAAATATTTAGTGTGTTGCTAAAATATGAGCTTAACCTCAAATTAGCATAAAAAAACACTAGATGCCAAATTAGCCAAAAGCTACCTCGTTGCTTAAATACTAGCTAAACTCCAAAATAGCCTAAAATTCCTCAGTTAACTAAATAAGTCAAAAACGTTAGCATGTTGCTAAAATAGAAGCTAACATCTAAATTAACCTATAAAACCCCAGTATATAAATTAGCCTAAAATGTTAGCATGCTGCTCAAATATTAGCTAAACTCCAAATGATAGCATAACAAAACCTCAGTAGATGCCAAATTAAAAAAAAAAGCTAGCGCACTGCTTAAATACTAGCTAAACCCCAAAAAGGCCTAAAATTCCTCAGTAAACTAAACTAGTCAAAAACGTTAGCATGTTGCTAAAATAGAAGCTAAACTCTAATTTAGCCTATAAAAATTTCAGTAAATAACAAATTAGCCGCATGTTGCTAAAATATTAGCTAAACAACTAAAAACTTTCTCATGCATTTCTTATGGGGCATATTTTGCTCAATATTTCAAAAACTATAAAGTTTGTCTATATCCAAAATACAAGCAGTAACGTCTTGAACAAGCTGAAGGTTTTGATACCAAGACTGCTGAAATGGCTGAAAGTGTGAAGGAGTTTTTACCTGCCGGAAAACGTACTGGAAGGAGCAGGAGAATCACAAAATCAAAACGTTATTATCTTTTTTAATCAGAGAGCCTAAATAAAGGGGTATAAGAGCCACATGGGACTCTGGTTGCAGACCCCTGATCTAGAGCAACAAGGATCTGTGAGGAAACTAAACAACCCCCAGCACAAAAGAGCCACTACATCAGAGCAGGACTCAGCGGTTCACCTGAGAGGAAGAAGACGTCTGAGTGCAAATGATAAACCTTCTCTCCACAGAGGTGGAGGTCTGTGATGTTTGCTGTCTGCCATCTTCAGTCCTGTTTACCCCCCAACAAGAAACCCCCACCTCTGAGCCACACCAACACCCCCACTAACTATACATCCACTGATCATCACTGGATCACTTTCATCTAGTTACTTCACTCTTTGAGGCGTTCAGAACAGGAAGAACCTGAACTCTCCATCTGAAGCTGCTCTGATTAGCAAAGAAACGTCTCCAGATCAACACTGATCTCGAGACAAAGCACAGAATCCTGTAAGAACCTGACCTGGATGACGGACAATATTTAGAGACACCAGAAAATATTTTGTGGGATACATTTTTCTGAGCTTAAATACATTTAGTTATATCTGAGGAATGTCTGAGTTTCCTCGTCAGCATCAGTACAAACTGATCTGAAATTGTGGCTAAAATCCAGTAGAATCTTACTTGTCAGCCTGTCGCTGTTAGTTAGAGAAAAAGGAGCAAAAATTAAAGTATTTTACCATCAAACACATTCTAAACTAATTACTTAACAATAAAGAAGTTTTCATTGGAGCAGATGTTGCGTTATCTTCACATGTCAAGCAGCATTTCAACAGCAGACTTCTGATTTATTATCTTAAAGTAGAGCAGTCTAAAGCTGTAGCTAATATAAGAGTAAAATACCAATCCTTGAGAAGAAAGCAAAGAGTGTTTATTTAAGTACTGACTTTAGTAAAAGTAACTGGTCATAAGAGGCCTGGACAGCAGTATAAATGTTATCTTTGGTGAGTAAAAAGTGAAAAATTTTATTTTTACAAATCATTTTTTTAAATAATATTTACACTTGCTTCATGAAAAAAGTGAAACTACCGTGTTATGATTTTGAAAGACTTTTCTTCCCTGGAGTAATGTAAAACTGTGATTGAGTTTCTTAACTTATGTTTCCTGTTCAGAAACTTCTTGGTTATTTTTCATATATCTTGCAGATTGTGTTATACAGTATCGCTGAACAGTTTTTATGTCATAAACTAATTTGTTGCTATTTTTTTTATATCTGCAAGAGCTAAAATGGCGATTACTGTATGCATCGACTGTATTTTGCCAAGCTAGTTGTAGCTTGCTAGCCCTATCACTAGCTTAGCATGGAGTTGATGTGCCCAAGATGGTGATGTCCTTTCAACTATTGTTTTTTTTTATTGTCTTGCTCAATAGAAAGTGTTTCAATTTGACCCTAAAGATGTTACAATTTTAAAAACAACACTATGAGAAATAAGTTAAGATAACTATATCTTAATGTTGATAAGTACCAGTTCTATGTCACAAATGTACTCCAATAAAAGTTAAATGTTTCTTTCAATGGGACTTCCAGGTTCTGATTAGCACTGGCTGTAAACATTTTTTTTATGTGCACCTTTACCTTTGCTCAATAATCCAAGTTCAAAGCTACTCTCCCAATTGGTTGCTCCCTTTCTCCGCCAGGAAATAGTCTTCTTCCTTTCTCTACCAGGACATAGTCTGCTCCTATTCTAAACCAGGAAATAGTCTGCTCCTATTCTCCACGAGAACATAGTCTGCTCCCTTTCTCGACCCGGAAATATTCTGCTACTATTCACCACCAGAAAATAGTCTGCTTGCTTCATTTCTCCACCAGGAAATAATCTTCCCCCTTTTTTTCACCAGGAAATAGTCTGCTCCATTTTTCCACCAGGAAATAGTCTTCTCCTAATCTCCACCCAGAAATATTCTGCTCCTATTCTCCACCAGAAAATAGTCTTTTTGCTACATTTCTCCACCAGGAAATAATCTTCCCCCTTTTTTTCACCAGAAAACAGTCTGCTCTTATACTCCACCAGGAAATAGTCTGATCCTAATCTCCACCCAGAAATATTCTGCTACTATTTGCCACCAGGAAATAGTCTGCTTGCTTACTTTCTCCACCAGGAAATAATCTGCTCCCTTTTTCCATCAGGAAATAGTCCATCCCAACATGTCGTGAGGAATGAACAGTATAATACACTCAAAAGCTCAAAAAGTTGTATTTTCATGGTATGGCTCCTTTAACAGTTTTATGAATCCGAACACTTTTGTTAATATTCTTTACTAAAGTGTTTACCCTCGTTTGACACATTTTAAGCTAACCCTGAACCCAAACAAATGTTTTTATGAAAGTGGCTACAACTCTGAAATTTTGTGGAGTTTCCGCTTCCAGCTGATGATTTTCATCTTGTCTTCTGCCACCAGGTCCTCTTGGTTTGTTTCATCCCGTTCATAGTTTTTGTGGGCTGTAAGCTTCTCACATGAAACTGTTGCAATTACATGACACTTTATGTAGTCTGAGCCACTCTACATGAAAGGCGACCAAATGTAGATGTTGCAGTCAGAGTTTTTCCACAGGAGAAGCACTGCTTAAAGCTCCCTTCAGAAACTCCTTTTTCTTAACACTCTTGACTCAACAGTCAGACCAAGCCCGTATTCCAGTGGATAAACTCTCTTTACGTCAGTGTTAATCTATGAAAACACCAGTTCAGCTGTAAGCCAGTAAATAGACGGATCTAGGTAATCTTATAATCCTATTCCATTGGTATTTGGTTCAGTTTTTCCTTAAAAACAATATTTTTTCAGTTTTTCCTAACTGGATTTGGTCTTTTCTGCTTCACTATTTTCACACGTTTCAATGAAACGAAACAAAAAGCTTAAAGGATTTAACAAAAAGGTCCATCTGGACTTGATTGGATCAGCCGTGGCGGCGTGAAAAGAGCTTAATCTGATAAATCAGATGGAGAAAACAAAGTCTACCAGTTAGTGGAGACATGAGCATAACAGGCTTTGGTCAAAGAGACAATCCCATCAATCTGTTTCAGCTGACTTTTGGAAAGCAGGACGTCCAAACGTTTGCAGAGCTCAGACCCGGTCAGACAAATGTCCTCTGCTCTGCTGCTGCAGTCCCACTCGCCGCTCCAGGACAGACCGTAGACAACCTTGTGCGTGCACGCTCACGCAGCAAGCGGTCACAGCCGTGTGGATCATGACTGCGTCTGCCCTTGCAGCGAAGGCTGAAACCAAACTGTTATCTGCATATTTCCGTCATATTAGGAAACAAAAGCTTTGCTTGAACCTATTTATGGAGATTTTTGGTTTTCTCCCTGAAACCCTCTGCAGGCATTAATGTCCCATCAATCTTGTTCATGTCAGATCCATGTGTGTTTACTCAGCAAATGCACTGACCATGCCGAGCACATGCACACACAGACGAAGACGCTATCAAAGCGAAGAGCTCCCACTCCTCGGATTATTTTCAAGAGCCTCCTGCTATTAGAGGAGTCGAGGATGAGAAGGGAATTGGATTAACGGTGCGGGGTTAATTAAGCTGCTGTTTGGGGAATACCCGCGAAGCACAACAGAGATAACCCTCCCATCATCCGGCTGGGAAGGGCAGCAAAGCCTTTACAGGAAAATAATGCAAAGTTGTGAATCAAAGCAGACATGAAGTCAGTGATCGGTCAGACCTCTTAACCTACCTTAAATCCCTTCACGACGTCTGCTGGGTGTTGGAACTCCTACGTTCTGCTCATGTCAGCTTAGATTACGCTGAGGAGATGTGGAAATATCCAGTCTTTTGTTTATCTTCCTGCCTGTGCTCACCTTGCTGGTCCACAGTGAAGCACGACAGAGCAGTCGGCAGGAGTGGCGTTTCCAGATTGTGCACAGACACACACAAAAGGCGTCCTTTTAATTAGCTTGTTCCAACAACCAGCGGTGGCTAATAAATCAAGTGGCTGAAATCACCTCCCGAGCTGCGGCGCTCCAGATGAGAAGACGGAGCGAGCGCGAGTGTGAAGGAGGAAGAGTGTGAGAGCGAGGCAGTGATGGAGAGGAAGAGGGGAAGGGAGGAATTATGTGTGTCAGCTCATTTGTATTCAAAGCCTGTTTGCCTCTCCATCTCTCTCTTTCACACTCCCTCCATCTTACCCCCCTCTGCATCCCTCCATCCAGCCCTGCCCTTTCCTTTCTGGGGAACCTGGCTTGAACATTACAGTGAAGGGGGTGAGAGGAGGCTGCAGACCACAGCCATGGGAGGGAAGAGACTCCTTCAGGTTTGGAAGTGGGTCAGTGATAGATGATGTTAATAAGCCCGGCAGGAGAGGATGCGACATGTCGGGTCAGAATGGATCACAAAGACAGAGGACAGACCGGTGTATTTGACAGGAAAACTGTTTTTTTAAAGCAGCAATAAGTTTGGATTTATGCTGAAACATGGAAAGACTCATGATGTAGTAAATACACGGGGGCGGGCCACAAGCTCTTTGTGTCAGTGCTGCACATCTCTGTAAAACGTACATCCAGAGGAGCCAGCTGAGGAGGCTGGAGCATCTGATCCAGATGCCTTCTGGATGCCTCCCTGGAAAGGTGTTCCGGGTCTGTCCCACTGGGAGGAGACACGGGGAAGACTAAGGACATGCTGGAGAGATTATGTCTTTCAGCTGGTCTGGGAACGCCTCAGGATCACTCCAGAGGAGCTGGAGGAAGTGACTGGGGAGAGGGAAGTCTGGGCAACTTTGTTTAGACTGCTGCCGCTACGACCCGGTCCAGATGAGTGGGAGAGGATGGATGGATGGATGGATGGATGGATGGATGGATGGATGGATGGATGGATAAACGGATGGATGGTTGGATGGATAAACGGATGGATGGTTGGATGGATAAACGGATGGATGGTTGGATGGATAAACAGATGGATGGTTGGATGGGTAAATTAATGGATGGATGAAAGGATAGATGTATAAATGAATGGATGGATGGATGGATGGATGGATGGATGGATGGATGGATGGATGGATGGATGAATGGATGGATGGATAGATGGATGGATGGATAGATGGATGAAAGGATGGATGGATGGATAGATGGATGAAAGGATGGATGGATAGATGGATGAAAGGATGGATGGATAGATGGATGAAAGGATGGATGGATGGATAGATGGATGAAAGGATGGATGGATGGATGGATAGATGGATGGATGGATGGATGAATGGATGGATGGATAGATGGATGAAAGGATGGATATATAAATTAATGGATGGATGAATTGATGGAAAGATGAACGGATGGATGGATGAAAGGATAGATGTATAAATTAATGGATGGATGAATTGATGGATGTATAAATTAATGGATGTATGGATGGATGAATTAATGGATGAATGGATGGATTGATAGATGAACGGATGGATGGATGGATAAATTATTGGATGGATGAACAGATGGATGGATGGATGGGTGGATTGATAGATGAACGGATGGATGGATGGATGGGTGGATTGATAGATGAACGGATGGATGGATGGATAAATTATTGGATGGATGGATTGATGGATAAACGGACAGATGGATGATGGATGGATGGATTGATAGATGAACAGATGGATGGATGGATAAATTATTGGATGGATGAACAGATGGATGGATGGATGGGTGGATAGACGAATGGATGGATGGATAAATTAATGGATGGATGGATGGATTGATGGATAAACGGACAGATGGATGATGGATGGATGTATAAAGTAATGGATGCATGAACGGACAGATGAACAGTTCTCCCTAAAAACAGTCACAAAAGCTGATGTGAAATATGAAACATTGTTTTATCACATTATTTATGATAAATCATATTATTTTTTACGATCAATAAAAGTTTAAATATCAATAAATGTTCAAACCAACTGGCAGCACTATGACTGCTTTATTAAAAACTGTTTTAAACCTTTTCAAATTGAAAACGAGTGATGTGGTTTTCAGGTCTGACATCCAGAAGACTAAGGAATAATTTCATGAGATAAAAATTGTAAAATAAAGTAGGAACTGGTATGAAAAGCTGTTTTTATTTAGTGTGATAATAGCCAATAAATGACAGTAAAGCAGTTTAGGGATTAGAGATGTTTAAATAGAGTTTTCTTTACGTTACTACTGAATATTTGGATCTCAGAATTACCTAATGTAAATTTCTACAAAATATAATATTCTTATATTTTAATACCATTTTCGGCACAGAATTGTTGCTGGCTTGGAGCATATTGTGACTGTTATGAATGCATATTCTCCATTTATTATTGAAGTCAAATATGTCTGCGGCCTCAGATCCAACTGCATCCGCCTCACTTATCTGATTTGTCTCATTGCATCGCCCGTCCGGCCGACGACATGAAGAAGAGGGCAGGTACACCTCTGACGGATCAGAGTCCCGGGGGCATCCAACCACATGAGAGCCTCTTCTCAGCTAACCCGGCTTTTGGCCGCATTCGCTCTCTTCATTAATATCACATTACCTCGGAGGCTTTAGAAGCTTCTGGATTCATTTTATCCACCCAATTCCTGACCTATATTTCCAATACTGACGGGGCGACGAGGATCGGAATTTTGGTTCCAAACTAAGAGGAGAAGCAGTTGTTGAAAGCGATCACCGTTCACGGTCATTTCCTGTGAATTAGCACCTCCTCGGGTTGAGCCCCTCCTCCTTAAGAGAGCCATCTTGGCCCGCCGGAGTCTCAGAGGGATTGTCATGACGATCGATGAAATATGACCCCAGCTTCTTGGAAATGAGAAATCTGCCTTTTCTGCAGCCGTTATAGTTTACAGCACACTGGATGTGCGTCCCGGGGGTCTACTTTCCTCGCGGTCATTTCCAATCCAACTCCCCCTTTTCTTCGGCAGTTTGCAGCATCCCCAGCTTGTAGCCAAACACTCCCTTTGGAAATCTCAGTGCAGAGAACTGCGAACCAGAGAACTCGCCGTTGCACATGCATCCATGCAAAGAGGCAAACGTTAGTCAGTGGGAAGTAAGAAGGCCTTAAAAGATTTTACTCTTTCATGATCGGTGCAGAGCAAGAGTTCATGTAAAGAGAGCTGCATGCATGCATACATGTGAGAATCCTCACACATGCAGCCCTTTTAAATAATGAAGCGGATCCACTTAGTTACTAAGTAAGCATTCACACAGTGATTCTTCTGATCCTTTCTGTATGTTTTTGGAACATAGTTTTTGAAATATTGAGCAAAATGTGTCCAAAAAAAGTCTTCAAATCCAGTATTTTTAAGTAGATTAGCAGCAAGCCTTTGAATGTATTCATAGGCTATGTTTTCATGTATTAAATCACATTGAGCTGTTATATTAGCATTATGCTAGCTCATTTGAGTAACTCGGCATCTACTGCGGTTTTATTTTTTATGCTAATTTGGAGTTTAGCTAATATTTTAGCAACATGCCTAACGTTTTCGGCTAATTTGTTATCCACTGAGGTTCTATAGGCTAATTTAGAATTTAGCTTCTATTTTAGTAACATTTTTGACTAGTTTAGGTTGTGTCCGAATTCCCCTCTTATCAGTATATAGTGCACTATAATGCATTCAGCATTTTTGGTGCTCTCCAAATCTACTAATTCTAAAATTGAGTGAACTGGAAATTTCCCAGAAGTCTTTGCAAAAAACTAGGGTACATCGATGGTCACTAGATTAGTGGATATAGACCACAATGCATTGGGGTGGAACACTTTCGAACAAATAAACATGTTTAAATGTAATATTTGAATAAACCATCCACATTTTCACCATCAGAACACAGTGGAGTCATAAATAAATGTCGTGAAATGTTCGTATTTATTCAATTTTCACTGTCAAATTGGTTACTTAATATCCGACGTTTAGAAAAACAAAAGAAAAGTAGTGAGGATTGTGTCCGAATTAGTCCTGCACTGTATAGTTTTTTAGTAGTTTAGGGAACTGGGACAAGCTTTTGTTTACTGAGGAGTTTTAGGCTGTTTGGAGTTAAGCTTGTAGCCTATGTAAGCAACATGCTAGTTTTTTTGTTTTGTTTTTGTTTGTTTTTTTAGCTAATTTGGCATCTGATAATTTTTTTAGACCAATTTGGAGATTTTAGCAACATGCTAACGCTCTTTGTTATTTTGTTATCTAAAGCGGTTTTGTCGGCTAATTTAGAGTTTAGTTTCTATTTTACCAACATTTTTGACTAATTTAGTTTTCTAAAGATTTTAGGCTATTTTGGAGTTTAGCTAGTAGCCTATTTAAGCAACATGAAAGTTTTTTATTTACTAATTTGGCATCTACTAAGGCTTTTTAGACAAATTTGGAGATCAGCTCATATTTTAGCAACATTCTAATGTTTTTGGATAATTTGCTATCTACTGAGGTTTTATAAGCGAATTAGAGTTAAGCTTTTGTTTTAGCAACATTTTTGACTAATTTCGTTTACTGAGGAATTTTAGGCTATTTTGGAGTTAGCTAGTAGCCTATTTAAGCGACATGAACGTTTTTTTTGCCTCTACTATGGTTATTTATACATTTTAAAATTGTTCGCAGTTTTTGTGATTTTCAAGAAATGTTCTAAATAAAGCAAGTTTGGTATCAACATGTTTAGCTTGTTGAGGACATTTTTCAGCAATTAATGCAAATTGCTTTAGCATCTTCAGCAACCAGATTTAGCAAATAACACTCACTCTAGCATTATCACGGGTAATGCACATTTTCTAGTTTTTGAATCACTTTTAAGCTCAATAGAGTTACAGAAAGATGATAGCTGAATGTAACACTGAACACATGAGCCATAAAATAAAACACAAGTGAGCCGAGCTTCATTCAGTCCACGTCGGTCAATAGTTGTCCTCTACAGTATTTTCTACAGGAATTTCCAGTGCAGGACAAGACAAAGAGCATAAGCTGCACTTCAAGAGTCCCTCCCACATTAATGATCCTGCTCCCCAAACACAAACTGGACCCCCCCCCTGCATCATTCTGTCAGCCGCTCCAGCTGTGATCTGCAGGAAGGGTTCATTAATCGGCTTCACAACAAAGGACCAGATTCCAACACATCCACAGTCCTTTGTGGGCGAAACGATGCGCAAGAAAAAAAATAAAAAGACGTCATTGCACTGCAGGATTTCTGTGTTCATTATTTGAGTTTATGTGAGAGATTTTGTCGAATAAACAAAAAGTAAAGCATTTTAATGTTATTCATTCTCTCTGATAAAAAAATATCTTGAACCATAAAGATTTTTAAATGTAACTTTGTTTTATTACATAACTTTTGATTAGTTTAAAACATCAAAACCTCTTTCAGGACTTCCTTTAGGTCCACCAGAGGTCCATAGGGAGCTTTGAGATGATTCACTGCCGGCTACTTATCAGTTCAGCCACTTACATTACTCAGCATTCAGGAGGACTCTTCTGTACTGATGGAAACCACTAGACCCAAATCCTGACTACCAGAAGATCAAAGCTCACAGGAGCTTCTGTTCTGATGTAAAAGGAAAAAAAACGTTTCCAATTCATTACCTGAGATGTGGTACAAGGTGAAAAATGACAGGTAAAATCTTTAACCCAGAACACTTTTGATACAAAAAGTTACACCATCGCTTTTGCCAGGTAATTTTTACCCGATATAATGTACCCAATTAAAACGTATTTTTCATAAAAGATAAATCAAAACACGTGATAAATTATAGTAGTTTTCTTTTATTTTCAACTGTGGTTCGTGTAATCCTTTAGTTTGGGTGAAAGTCACTAGAGCTCTAGGGTTAAGGGCCGAGTTTTTAACACGTTCTGATTATGTTTTTCTGATGATTGAGGAAGTACCTAAAAAAACTGAGATTAAAATTTCATTTCTGAGTATTTCTTTACTCAAATTGTTGTGAAATTGTTGTGGATAGCTGTGATATTGCTGCTGTTTTTGTTACCTTTGTAATCCGTGGTACAAACAAAAATGAAACCTGACTACATCCATGAAGCATTTTAATGAGAGAGAAATGAATTACAGCCCCATTCTGATTGTCTTTTTAGCTATTCGGTCTGTTAAGTATCTCCAACTTAGCATTAGTGGTGAAACAAAAATGGTGAGCAATATTGGAGCTTTCCAGATAAAAAGTTTTGATTCAGACATTCATGGATGTATTTGATTGTAAGAATGGAAACCAGAGTATTTTCCTCATCATAAACAAGCTCTCTATCAAACAGCGACACAGTTTACCCTCACGACAGAGGGCTTTGTATCCCTCCACTTGGAAGGTAGGATCTTAAGAAAAATATTTAGCACACCACTTGTAGTAAAAATGTCGAATCAAATGGAGGGGTAGGGAGAAAGGAAGAATTCTACCGTTTAGAACAGGCAGTTTAAGGGTTAGAATTGACCTCAGAGATTTGATTTCTGGTATTTAAACCAACGATCAAAAGAGATTTATTCACAAGACCAATATGTGCATTCTTTATTTATTTTGTCTTCATTTTATTTGTACTGTTGAACATTAAATCCTGATTATAGTCATAGTAGTTCCAAATGCTCCATCTGAATCTCAATTCAGTCTCCAGGACGACCATTTCAACATGGTAATTAATGAAGATATTACAATTATCTGTGAAGACCTTCATTTGTTACGGCGGACCTTAAAGGAGGCCAGCCGTAAAATGCGAATAAAGCAACGCTACGTTTTGTTCAGCTCCAGTTCTAAGCTTTCCTCAGAATGGGAGCTGCTCGGTTCCACTAATGAAAAATGCCGTTACTGCCAAACTCCATTACCATAAACACGTGTGGGCTCTGCAAATACCAAGGGGGGGCGTTTATGGCAGGTGTTGTCCTCCTCCACCATGATTGGAACATAAATTCCTCCTCGTGTATTTACGTTCTCTGTGCTCTGAATGGCTCGAACCCCCCCCTCATTTCCACAGGATCCACTGAAGCCCTTCGCTCATTAGCTGTAAAACCCCGGGGCAGAAAACGAAATGATGCATGTTATTGTGAACGCAGCAGATGGGGCCCCGGAGCTGACGGCACAGGTCTGGAGCCGGGGTTTCACTGTAACAATATGCTAATAGATGTGACTCTAGGAGTCGTACGGAGGCCACCTCCGTGGACCTGACGGAAGAGGGAAATGTGCAGGACTTGTTGACCAATGAGCATGGGGACCAGCCAGCTGACACTAAACCTCCTGAAATCGGCCTTTTACTACACAAAACACAATGCTGGTTTCAGGTTTCTGATTTCACGATTTATTTCAGGTATGAAAGTCAGTGCAAAAGTGTGTGTCGTGGGCCGAACAGGATAAACATTTATTGAACATTCTAAAACTAAATTTTAAAACTTTAAAACTGTAACTGTGTAACATAACTATGAACCAGATATGTAGCATTACCTGTGATAATGCTAGTTTTAATGCTGTAAACTGAATTTGTCCGCTGAAGATGCTAATGCTGGTAGCTGAAGATGATACAATTAATAGCTAAAAACGCTAAAGCTGATAGACAGCTGAAATATTAGTTGAACACCAAGTTAGCCTAAAAAAGCTAAAAGAAAAAAATCTTAGGTTAGTCAAAACAGCTAACATGTTGCTGAAAATAGCTTAAGCTTAACTCCAAATAAGCTTAAAAAAGGGCAAGATTAGCCAAAACAGTTAGCATTTAGCTGAAATATTAGCTAAACACCAAAACGGACAAAAAGAAAAAAAAAAAAAACGGAAAAAAAATCCAAAATTAGCAACAACAGCTAGCATGTAGCTGAAATATTAAGCTCCAAAACAGCCTAAAGATCTTAGTAAATGCCAAAATAGTCCAAAAAGCTAGCAGAATGCCAATTTTTAAAACTTTAAACCCATATTTTTTTTTTACATATTTATGAATAATAAAAAGTCCAGAATATTATTCCAGAATAAATCAATTTAAACCTTAAATAACTTTCAATATTTTACTTTCCATAAAAATTTTATTTTTCAAAATTATACAAAATAGAAATGTGCGCAAGATAACATCATAATAAAATAAAATGATCTGGAGGGCCGGATAGAATTACCCGGAGGGCCGGATTCGGCCCCCGGGCCTTGACTTTAACACGTGTAAGATGGATCATTGATGTTTGTTTTGAACCAAGAGGACAGACATCTTTAAAGAATCACTGACTGCTTACGTACACCAGACTTTCTGATCCTACTTGGAAAAAAATCAATTCCTGAGTAAAAACTGAAACACGTTTTTCTGATCCTCTTCGATGGAATATGTTTTATTTCACACTCAATGTTTGGGAATTCAGCACATTCTTTCTTTGAAGGATATGAAAGCGCATAAACACCTTATTTGCAACAACAGCAGACCTAAAAAGGTTTACACTTGTCTTTGTTTTTTCAAACACTATTTTCTACATAGACTAAACATGAATTCTGACTTTAAACCCTCAGAAAAAGATGACCTCTATCTACTGTTGACAGTTATGAGTTCAGATCGGTTTTCATCTAATAAGATGATCAAAATGCAGCTGTTGCAATTACAGTCATTTCACATTTAAGATGACAGGGTAATTGAGAATGACCCAAGCTCTCATTAGATATAAAGGAAACACTCATTGGAGTTTAAACAATACAACTTCATTTGATAAAACATGCATCCTGGATGTTACTCTATCAAGAAACGATAGAAAATCTTAATCTTGCCTTTTATTTTAGGGGTTATCACAACTAAACACACCACAACTTATTTTTTAATTTTGTTTTATTTTATTAAATTGTATTTTATTTTATTAAATTGTGCTTTGTTTTATTTCAATAAATTACAAATTATTGTACCTCATTGTTTTTATTATTTCATTAAATTTCCTTTTACCTTATTATTTTTTATTTTATTTTATTTCATTAAATCATATTTTATTGTTTTCATCAAAATGTAATTTATTATTTTTTTCTCTTTATCTTGTTTGATTTCAATTGATTGCATTTTTATTACATTTTCTTTTTATTTTGTTAAATTGTATTTTATTTCATTAAAATGTATTTTATTATATTTTATTTCATTTAATTATTTTTTTTATTATAATAAATTGTATTTTATTTGATGTATTTTATTTTTTTTATTAAATTATATTTTATGTCATCAAACTATATTTTATTTATTAAATGTTATTTTTTTATTACGTTATTTTTTCCTTACATTGTTTTATTTAATTTTATTTTAATATATTTTATTTCATTAAATTCTTCCTTTTATTTTATTAAATTGTATTTATTTTATTAAATTTTATTTTATTATATTTTATTTTATTACATTATTTTTTTAATGTTATTACATTTTTTTTATAATTAATTAAAACATATTTTATGTGATCAAACTATTTTTTATTTAATTAAATATTATCTTATTAATTCAAGTTGTATTTTGTCAAAATGTATTTCTTTTTATTTTATTTCACCAAATTTGAGTTTCCTCTGGAGGGTGGCTGGACGCTCCCTTAGAAATAGGGTGAGAAGCTCGGTCACCCGGAGAGAGCTCGGAGTAGAGCCGCTTCTCCTCCACATGACAGGAGCCAGTTGAGGTGGTTCAGACTGTCAGTCTGGACGCCTCCCTATAGAGGTGTTCCGGGCATGTCCCACTGGGCGGAGGTCTCAGGGAAGACCCAGGACACGCTGGAGAGACTATGTTTCTCGGCTGGCCTGGGAACCCCTCAGGGTCCCCCCAGAGGAGCTGGAGGAAGTGGCCGGGGAGAGGGAAGTCTGGGCATCTTTGGTTAGACTGCAGCCACCGCGACCCGGTCCCGGATGGAGCGGAGGAAGATGGACATGGACATGTATTTTTTTTATTTAATCAAATTGTATTTTATTTTTCACAGCAAATGGCCTAAAAACCTTGGTGGAAAAAACCCAAGTGGTTGCAATAACTGCTGGATCCAAGTAATCATGATTCAAGACTTACCAACCAGGTCCAATTCTGCTTAGCTTGTAAAATCAGGGTGTTTTGTAAAGAATGTGAACCCTCTGTGAATTTAGAAAGATCCAAAAATGCTCTGACCTTTTAACCAGGATTAGTGAGGGCAGTAATTCCAGGTAGAGTGCAAGTAAAACAACAACTTACTTTAACTCCAAACGTTTCTAACAGTGGAGTTATCTATCCTGGAGTCTCCCAAAAGGATGAAAGATGTCAAACAGAAAAATATATACACTAATTGGCAACTTTTCTAAACACATCTGTAGAACCAACCAATCCCATGGCAGCAACTTGTGCATGTCGACATGGTCAAGACAATCTGCTGCAGTTCAAACCGTGAGCATCCAAAGGGAGAAGAACTGAACTGGATTGAAGTGAGGTTAAATGTGGCATGATTGTTGGAGCCAGACGGGTTGTTCTGAGTATTTCAGAAACTACTGATCTACTGGGAATTTAACCCACAACCATCTCTATGGTTTACAGAGAATGGTCAAAAAAAGAGAAAATATCCAGTGACTGCTGAAGATCTCTAGTGTTGGACAGATTTTACTCTCACAATAGGGAGTTATGGACCTTCTGACACACAAGGTATATATTTAAATAAACCCCTTTTGTATTTGAGGCTAAATTGTATTCATATTGTATGTATTTCTTGTTGGACAGAAAAGTGGGAAGAGTGGGATGTTAGAGATGAGAATACAAAAGAAATTGTCGTGTGTAGATGTTAGTCAAGAGGGCGGGGCCTGTCCACAGACCCACTCAAATGTTACAGACAAACCTCTTGGCTCCAAAATCTTCATGTAAAAACATGTCAACATGTATGTACACAATTAGGGCAACCACAATTAGTCGACTAATATTCTAGTAGTCGTTACTTTATTTTATATGGAGTCAGAGTGTAATAAAGTTGAAAGTTATGATGACATTCTGCTAGCTTTTTGGACAATTTTGGCATTTATTAAGATGTTTTTAGACAAATTTGGAGATTAGCTAATATTTCAGCTACATGCTAGCTATTTAGGCCAATTTAGGAGATTTTTTCAGTTTTTTATGTTATTTTCAAGTTTAGTTAATATTTCAGCTACATGCTTGCGAAAAATTATGCTAATTTAGGATTTATTTTCCATTTTCTTAGGCTTTGAAGTTTAGCTAATATTTCAACTACATGCTAGCTATTTGGGCTAAATTTGGATTTTATCAGGTTTTTTGCTATTTTGGAGTTTAGCTAATATTTCCGCTACATGGTAGCTGTTTTGACTAGTTTAGGCTTTTTTCAGTTTCAGACTGTTTTGGAATTTAGCTAATATTTCAGCTTCATGCCAGCTGTTTTGACTAACTTAGGCTTTGTTATTTTTAGGCTAATTTGGCATTTAACTAATATTTTAGCTGCTATCAGCTTCAGCGTTTTCAGCTATCAATTTTAGCATCTTCAGCTATTGCCACTAGCATTTTCAGCTGTCAAATTCAGCTTCCAGCATTCACACTAACATTATTGGACATAAGGCTATTGTGAATATGTCTAGTTTTCAGTTAGTTTAAAGCTAATGGTGGTTAAGATACATGGTTTACATCCAGTTAGCGCATGACCCGATTAGTCGACTAATCGGAAAAAAACAATTGTTTGTTGTAGCACTATATACAGTACAACTACAGCTCATGCACACAAAAGCATGTAAAACATGTCTCATTCTGATTATTACTAAAAAAAAACTTTGAGTCTTGATGTGAACATCTGAAAACGATGGTGGCAGCATTGTTGAGCGGATGTGCTGGAGTGTTTCTGCTTCAGAGAAGTCAGACGGCATTTGTCGACATTTCAAGGATCCAGATCGCTGCTCAAGGCTGCAGAGACTGAGACACCCACATGCTGATGCACAGTGCCTCATTAGGCAGGACACGCAACCACGAGGGCGGAGGACCGAGAAGGGATGGGTGGGAGGATGAAAGAGATGAGGGGGATAGATCCCCGCGCTCCATGTGGAGGGATTTCTTTTTAAGAACAGATCCTGCAGAGTCAGAACCTCCTGCTGGAGGTTCAAAGAGTGCATGTGTGGGGCTGGCGAGGAGGGCTGGACCACTGTGACAAATCCTAAATGTGGGACGTGAGCTGCCCACAGCTGCTTAATGTGTTATCATGATTAGCCATGGCTGACCAAGCAGACACGAGTGCAAAGAGGAGTCAAGAGGCTAAAATGTCTTCAGTGAGCCACAGAGAGTGAGCCAGCGCTTTTTCTACTTCTGTTTGAGCTCTGAGTATAAATTAGACCCTCTAAACCATGTGTCAAAGTCAAGGCCCCGGGGGCCGGATCCGGCCCTCTGGGTGATTCTATACGGCCCTCCAGATCATTTTATTGTTATTAATGACCCGATGTTATCTTGCGGTTGTATAATTTTGACAAAATATATTTTTATGGAGAATAAAATATTGAAAGTTATTTAAGGTTTAAGTTGATTTATTCTGGAATAATATTCCTGCCTTTTTATTATTTATAATTATGTTTAAAAGTTTCTGTTTTAAAGTTTTAAAAATTCACATTCTGCAGCTTTTTGGACTATTTTGGTATTTACCAAGATTTTTAGGCTATTTCTAGTTTAGCTAATATTTCATCTACATGCCAGCTGTTTTGGCTAAGTTAGGTTTTTCTTTTCATGTTTTTTAGGCTGGTTTGAAGTTTAGCTAATATTTCCGCTACATGCTAGCAGTTCTAGCTGATTTAGGATTTTTGTTTATTTATTTTTGTTTTGTTTTTTTACGCTGTTTTTTTTTAGTTTAGCTAATATTTCAGCTGCATGCCAGCTGTTGTGGCTAATTTAGGTTCTTTCAATTAAGCTATTT